>NW_008338126.1:2530511-2572951 GCF_000622305.1 Nannospalax galili | reverse complement strand
GGAAAACAGAGGAATGCTGCCCCCACAAAAAAAACACACACACACACACACACACACACACACACACACACACACACGCACACACACAGCAGGCCCTCCCAGGCCCAGGGAGTTCGGAAGCTCCTCTGGGTTGAGAGTAAGTGGCCTGGGGGGAGGGGAGAGCAGAGCTTGTTCTCAAGAATCAGGGACACCCCCTCCTCTCCACAGCCCATCTAAACAAGACCATAATCAGTGGTGTGTAGCAATAGAGTGCCTATGAGCAGCAGAAGTGACAAAATCAAAAGAAGTGGCCTTTCTGAACAGTACAGGTACATTCGGGGCCCACTCCCACAATGGCAGTGGCAGGCAACTGTACTGTCATTCACAGGTAAACGCCCTCTTTTCCAACTGTCCAAATGGCAGGCCTCATCATCTTCTTACCTCATGGGTTCCTGTTCTCATTGCCTCACAAAAAGAGGGTGAGCCAGAGAGTTCTTCAGAAAGAGACTTGGGTATCTCTTTGGAGCTAAGGAAGGAAAGGGTTTAAGACCTGGCAGAAATTTCATATGTGGCTAAAGGTAAATTCAAAATGTACATCTTCTCATTTCCAATCATCTTCATGGCGTCTCAATCATCCTCATCCCTATCCCTGTCTTCACCTCTGTGGTAAGAACACATGTAGGAGACCACAAATAAACACACCCATACAGCATCCCAGAAAGATGCCACCCTCTGTCCCCTTTCTCACCACACATTCATTTCCTCTTGCTAGACCCGGAGCTCTTAAGAGCAAGTTCCATGGTTGCTGCCAACACTGGACCTTGAGATAGCCCCAGCACCGACTAGGGGACCAGTTAATACATTGCTACAGGGCATAGCTCTGCACACCAGACATCTTAGCACTCAGGAGACTGGGACAGGAAGACTGACAGTTCAAGACCAGCCTGCAATACATAGGGTATTCAGGCCATTCTGAGCTACACACCAAGATCAAGGGCCAGCTAGAGCTACATAGAGTGTGTTCTTGAAAGAACAACAATAAAACAAAATGGCCTCATTAGTAATACTAGTCTAACCCTGTCAGGCAGAAGCCACTCCCTCCATAACTACCTTCTCTTCCCCCAAAAATGGCCTAGCAGAGTAGGGGCTACCCAGTTTGCCCTGAGGACTGACAGAGAATGAATGGAGGAGAGACATCAGGAATCAGACCCACCCCAACAGGCAGAAGCCTGCATCCCACCTCAGCTCCTTCAGGGGGCACTACTCAGGTATGGGCTGCAGGTCAGGGAAGGAAGCTGTACTTCCAAGAAGGACCACTCAAGGGAGATAACTCATCCTGTGAGTGCCCAGCCTCGAAAGCTTCAGGAAATAGTACACCTAAAACCTGTTTTTTTTTTCATATACCAGGTAGCTAGTTTTATTTACTCAAGTTCTAGTTTATCTTCTTAAGCTGTCCAAACATTTGTCTGAGTGTCTCAGGCACAAGCAGGCTGCCCTGTGGGGCTAGTCCTGCTTTACTGGTGGAGCTCTTGCTCGCCCCCATAAAAGTCTCCCTGGCATATTTTTAAGGGCTGCGTTCTTCCTCCCAGGACCACAACCAATAGAAGAAGGCAGGGGAGAAAATGAATGGTCTCAAAGCCAGTGGTTGTCCTGCCCAGATTGCACATTTGCACGAGACACTCTGGGCAGAGGGCTGTAATCCTCACAGCCCCCGCAGTCTGGGCACTGCATCTGGAGGGTGTCCCTGGGGGGGAGGCACTGGATCTTTGAGGTCCACTCCAGCACAGCCAGGTCAGGTACTGTTTCTGGAGTCACACTTTACTCTGCACAAACTGCAGTCATATGAGACTTTCTATCTAGAATTGCAAACGCAGTTACTACAAAGTGACTTGTCTGACCACTCTGGGAAATGGAAACAAGTTTTCCCTCTCCTAGCCAGCCAGCTCAGAGGGAGAAACACACAGCCTTCAGCAACGCGATGAATAACCAACATTTTTCCACCTGACAAGAAGGTAGGACAATTCAAAGAAATGAGAGGACTGTGCTATCAAATTAGCAATCAGATGCTACAATTAAGTTACCCCTCATCGTCGTCTTTCCTGACCCTCAAAGCAAACAGCATTATAAAAACCAAGAAATTATGAGGCAGAAAAACAGGGTGGAAAGGGTATTTCAAACCATGAGAGTGCAGCATTATTATCCCTTAAAACATCCTCTGAGCCATAATTATTTAATATAAAAATGAAAGACAGAGTTTTGCATAGTGGTGCACGCCTTTAATCCCAGCAGTCAGGAGGCTGCAACTGGTGAATCTCTGCGAGTTGGAGGCTAGCCTGGTCTACTTAGTGAGTTCTAGGCTAGCCAGTGCTATACAGTTAAGACCATGTCTCAAAAAATCAAACAACAGAAATAAGGGAGCGAGGGAGGGAACGAGGGGAAAGGCCCTACACTGACAAAAGTGACCAAAGGATTTGATCCTTTTCTTCCACTGTAAAAGTATATTGCAAGGAAAACACACAGGGAAGGGCATCTCATTCTGCAGTAGGTTGTGTCTTAATCAGACTTTTAATGGGATTTCCCAAGTCTAACAGCTCTCCAGGAGCAGGATGACTTGCACAGAGCTATCAAACCTGCTCCCTGAAAAAGGGCTTAGACACCCCCCAACCCGCAGCAGCAGGGGGGCAGAGACAGACTCCCGGCAAGGCCAGGCCTCAGGAAGGTTCATGGTTCAGTTGTTAGACTGATTCAAATAAGAGTTCTGCTCCACAGACTAACCTGGTACACTAGACACTGACTGCAGTAGCCAAAGAGAACACTCGAGCTAGAGACGGCAGACTAAGGCTCGCAGGCTAAATCTGGCGTTCATAAGCAAACTTTCCCTGGGACACAGTCACAGCATTCACTTCTGCATGGTCTGTGGCTGATCTTGTGCTTCAGTGGCGGAGCTGAACTGCAAGACCACACAGGCCACAAAGCCTAACCTATCTACTGCCTGGCCCACAGCAGAGGAGGTAGCCTGCTAGAGAGACTGAGGTTCCAGCCACCTTCCGACCCCATACTGTTTAACAGAAAGTAAGGGGTAAGGCTCTCAAAATAAAACCCCAGCAGGAGAGCCGGGTATGATGACGCGCACCTTTAATCCCAGCAGAGGCAGACAGATCTCTGTGGGTTCGAGGACAGCCTGGTCTATATAGCGAGTTCCAGGCCAGCTAAAGATACAGGGAAACCCAGTCTCAAAAAAGACCAAAAGAAAACAAACAAACAAACAAACAAAAAACAGCAGTAGAAAACACAAAAATAGGAAAATAAATCCCATAGACTTAATGCTTGGCCCAAGTTTCACATCAAAAATAGGAGAAACTGGAAGAGGAGGACGGAGGAGGTTGGAGGAGGAGGAGGACAGAGGAGGATCTACCCAAAGCAATATTCAAAGGGACAGACTGTTTGAAGTCTTTTACAAATACCTCTTCTGTACACACATACAAGCCCCGCCTCCCTCCCTGCCCAGGCAGCTCACTCCCCTTTCTGCAGTGGAAGGTGAACTTGGAATACAGAATCAAGCAGCCTTTCTTTATCAGTTGCCTGCAATGTCAGCTTTTCAGGTCTGACACAACCCTGCCCTTGAGAAGTCCAAATTAGTGAGTTTTATGCTAAATTTAAAAACTCTAGTAATTAAGACTTTTCCCAAAAGGAGCACCTAACACTTCCCTGGAAACAGTGGTGAAATATCAGGCTGAGAAGGACATGAAGACAGAAGGAGCAGAAAAGAGAGAAGAGTGCTGAGGAGGATCAGCGTCCACTTAAACTGCATTTCCAGCAACAAGACAATAGAACCAAAGAGCTTCCCTCACACCCTCGCCAGGAAGACACCAGGCAACAAGAGCAGTGTATGGAGATGAGGCAACATTACAAAGTTAAAATTAATTAGCTGGCATATTGACAGAGGATCCATTGTGCCATGTGATGAAACAAGGGCATCACACGCCATGTCAAAAGGCCCTGAGCAGCCCAGGTACCAGAGGGTGAGGGAGAGGACATGCTCAATCATGTTATGGATTTGGCAGGCAAGCCGTGCATGCTTTGTGCATGTCCCCATCAGAGGATTAGGGTTGAGAAAAGCAATAACCAAAATACTGATAACAGTACCGTTTAAGCACCTCAGTGAAAGGCGACAGGAGGGAAGTATAAAGCTTCCTTCCCTATGAACTGCTGTGAGAAGGCAGGAGGACAGAGATGGCATCAAAGCCACAGGTGTGAGGGGGAAGTAGGTGCTCACTCTCCCTCACTTCTGCACTGTTCTGCGAGTTAAATTAGTTTTTCAAAAAAATATATTTATTATTTTTATTTTCTTATGTGTATACATGTATCGCCTGCATGTGCACCTTTGTCATGCAATGCCCGTGGAGGTCAGAAAAGGGTGTCGGATCCCCTGGAATTGGAGCTATGGACAGTTGTTAGCTGCCATGTGGGTTCTTGGATTCGAACCCAAGTCTTCTGCAAGAACAGTTAGTGTTCTTACCCACTGAGCTATCTCCCCAAATGAGTTAGTTTATACAGAATACACAGAAACACTGTGGAAGACAAAGTCAGAGCCAAGTATTAAGAACAACTCCACCACTCACTGGAAAGCACTTCCTCCAGAAACTCTTCCTTGATTCCTCATCTGGGTTATCTACTCTCCCCCAGAGCTTTGGAACTCCAAATGCTCTCTGACGCTATAGCTACTGATTCTGTATTTGTGGCTATTTATGTCATCGCTGTCCAAACCTCTCTGAAGGCAAGAGTACTAATGATACTATTCCTATGTCATGGGCAACTCTACCCAAACCCTTCATTTGTTCCATATTTTGGGCCATGGCATCATTACCTTGGCAAGAACTGGCTTTGCATCAGGACAAACCTGCTTCCAATCTCACTGATAGTATAGTGACAATGTTCACATATCAAATTCTGTGTGCCAGGACATCCATGACATCTTGGGATTTTCCTGAGGATCTTGTGAGGCAGCATACAAGGTTCTGAGAGGCTGGTAGAGGGCTAACTGACTCGGCCACTTGCCAGGGTTGGTGTCCATACCCATAATTAACCCTCAAAGCCATCGACTTGGGCAAAAGAAAGGGAAAAAAATCCTGCTACCAGTCACTCTTGTCCAGTAACCCTTCCCCTTAAACTCTTTTCTGAGACACCAGTCATCAAAGAGGCCAGCAAGACTCAGGCAATAAAAATGGAGACAGAAACCTCCTTGTGAGCATAGTCCCTGATGTCCCATTGTCTCTACACTCCAATCTGCGCCTCTCACGCAAGGTTTCAACAATGCAAAAAGCATTCAGATAAATGGGTCTTCACTACTGAGCTTGTTGTACATAGGGAAAAGCATCCACATCTAAATCAATTAATATGCATTAAGTTCCCACAGGGCTTGCTGCTGGAACAGAGCAATAGCAAAGTGAGTATAGAAGTGACAAGGGGTAAGAACCCAGCCCTCTGGGGCCAGACTGGCCAGATAAGGCAGCACAGCAGACTGCAGGCAGCCTTCCTCTGATTTCCCAGGACTGACTACCTGGACCAAGTCTGCTAGTGCCACTGGTCCTTCCCATCCTATCAGGAGCAAGGATGAGAAGTGAAATTCAGACCACCCCCACGAAGCAGCATGCTGCCGGAAGTCAGTTTATGATTTTAAGATTTTAAAAGAAATTAAGCGTGTGTGTGAATGTGTGTGCTGTCTGTATGTGTGGATGTCACATGTGTGCAAGTGCACAGGGAGGCCAGAAGAGGATGCCAGATCCCCAGGAGTTCGAGTTACAGGGGGGTTTGAGCCTCCGGGCATAGATTTTGGGAACTGAACTTGGTCTTCTGAAAGAACAGCAAGTGCTCTTAACTGTTTGTTGAGCCTTCTCTCCTCCCCAGACTTGGTGTTTCTAAATATAGAACCCAACAGTTCCACAACTAAGAGTACCATCATGTCTATGTGCATGTTCAACACAGTGCTACTTACAACATGAAAAACCTGGGGACAATCAACTGAAAGATTAGAAACAATAGTCACGAACTGGTGAGCTGTGGTGCGTCCAGCAGACCTGGTGATCACTAAAAGGATGAAAAACCCTGAATGCCATGGAAGGGCCCATGGGAGCCCTCCCTTGTCACCAGAACAGGTACACAAGGAAGCAAGACAAAGGCTCTGAAAAATGGTGACGCTACAAGTGTCCAAATGCACTGAACTTTCACCCCATCTCCAAGAAATCTGGCTGCAGACCCACTCCTGCAGTGGGCCCTCCCCACAGGAGGGGGGAGCAGGAAGGGAGGCCTGAGATTAGCAGCTTGCCTCGGCTCTGTTTTATTTTATTATTTGAGCTTCCCTGTAAGATTTAGTTTAAAGAAAAGTTTCTGCTATAAAGAAAAAAGTCACAAGTGAAGTCCACATCACATAGGGTCCTTCCTAGGAGTTACAGTAGACTTTACTTAACCGTGTTTCAAGTAGAAAAGTCCTTCCTCTCAAACAGGGCAGCTGGACTCAAGATGAACTTGTTCTACCAGCAGCTCCTTAGGTGAGGACTGGGTTGACCAGGGAGGCATGCCGATGGGTAGGAAGGCAGGGAGCCAGATGACCAAGGTTCAGGCAATGAGAGTAACAGGCAGACAGGTCAAAAGATGAAAAGTACTTTGAAATCCAAGGTCAAGAACACCCACATAGAGGCTGACAACAAGAAATCGGCTGATGTTTGAAGAGTTACGTGATCAAAAAAAGAGAGCCACGAGCTAGGTGAATGTGGCAAAGGGTTCCTATGTCCCCAGGTGGAGAAAAGGCGAAAAGAAGTCCTGTGGCCCCCTGTTCTTGTGTTCTGCTAGATAAGGGCAGGTGCAGAACTCAAGGTTCAACTTGAATGGGAACATCAAACCTCTAGCTCAAACCTGATGCACCAAGGTGCCCAGAACAGAATCAAATACTCAGACTCCCCAGCCAGAAGACAAGGTTTGAGAACTCAACTCTGTCCTGACCAAAATGAGATTCCCCAGGATAGTACCTTCAAGTGACGCCTTGGGCACAACATCTTCAGGATCTCCACATCCTAAGGGTCTTGCATGGTGTGAAGAGCCAGTCTTGGGACATCTCAAGGGAAACCAAAATGTGGGGTGGAACGCAAAGTGTTGAGAAGGGTATTTGCATGTTCCCTCCTACATGCTTCTTTTAACTGTCAAGGTTCAAACATGTTTCCACGATTAGCTGCTCCCGCCTCCCATGCCCTCTGGATCACCATCTGGCACAATTCAAACAGCTCTACTTCCCGTCAAATGCTGTGCATCTTTCTGAGAATCTCCAGGGCCTTCCTGGAAGCTGGTAGGCTGACTGCCTGACAGGTACAGGTCTTCCAACAAGATCCCATTCACAGCATTTGACCAACTTTCACTTACCTAGAAGTCAGAACAACTGGGAAATGTGTACACCCTGGCCAACTTCCAGTCTGGCATCTGACAAAGGACTCATCTTGCACGGCCATGTTATTTGAATGATAATGCCTAGATAGAATGCCTTACAGAAAAATTCTGAACCCACAGTCAGGAGGAAAAGAGTTACTGTGATCAACTTGCAATGTCTGACTAGAGCAACGGTGGAAGGCTTGAGTATGTGCCAGGCTTTTATCATCTGTCCTGTACACCGAGACTAGCCTTTAGATTGGATTTCTACTCTGAGCTTCATCATATACTGGACATGAACATGTGACTTTGGAAAGTCACTAGAGCCACCTGCCTTTTCATCAACAAAACAGGATAATAAGCCTTGTCTATCACTCCCCTAGGATTGCTGGAGGGTGCCAACAAGCTGGTGTACAGGAGACCATTGTATAAAGTGCCCAGTGCAGGGGGTTATTATATTTAAAGGATTACAGTCCTTCTCCACGAGAGTGGCCCTGAGGCATGACATGATCCTGAAGAGGCTTCCAAATCAACAAAGAATTAGCACACGTATGGGGTTGTGAGTGGAGGTAGCCCTCAGTTCAACGCTAAACATAAGAACAGACTGGGGCCTGGGTTTCTGGATCCTATCTTACTGGGCAAAGTTGAATATCCCTATGTCTTCTGTGGTTCTTCCTGATGTTTCTCAGCACAGTGCCAAATACCACATGCTCCAGAGACTTGAACACTCAAATGCCAGCAAACGGGACCCATAAGTGACAGGACAGGCCAACTACCTGTTTCCAGCTGTGGGAGACTGAGACATAAGTAATGACACTGTTGCCAGGACACCACCCCCCAGGAGTGCTGCCAGATGATAAGGGAAGGGTCTCCAGGCAACCCTGGGGCTACAGACCTTCCTTCCATGGCATCTCTTCTGGAACTTAATCAGGCTACTACCTAGATTCTCCACAAAGGACTGACTACACACACTCCTGCCAGATTTACTTCAGAGCTAAGCCTAGGTTTCAAGGGCATTACCATACCAGAGCACCAAGTAGAACTGGAGTAGAGGTCCTCACAAGCTCAGCTCAAGTGGGAGAAAGAGAAGTGCAGACACCATTTGTATGCATCCTCTCACCTCACACACTCCACATGCTTGTAAAATTATCTCTGAGAAGCCCGGCATGGTGGCTCACGCCTTTAAACCCAGCACTTGGGAAGCAGAGGCAGGTGGATCTCTCTGAGTTCAAGGCCAGCCTAGTCTATATAGCGAGTTCCAGGCCAGCTAGGGCTACAGGGAGACCCTGTCTTAAAGATAACTTATTTATCATCAAGTGTTCTTGTTCCACACACACACACACACACACACACACACACACACACACACAAATTGTCTCTGAGGAAGCCAGGGCAAGTGGCAAGTTTAGGCCCTGACCTGTGACATGTAGGGGGAGGGGGGGTGTGCCTCTGGTGCCTCCCTGCTATGAGAGTAGGAGTGGAGACACACCCTATGTGTTGTTCAGTCCTGTCTGCCAATCACTGGGACTTTGGGTGCAACTTCCCACCTCCAAGCTGCCTCCAATTCTACAATCCCCTCAGGGCTGATGAGAAGGCCTTCAGCAATAACTGCTAATACTGAAAGGCACAACAGTGTAAACGGCTCCTGCTTACAGGGGCTATACACACACTTGTGCAGTCCCCAGCATGCTACCCTTACAAGTCTGACAAGCTTCTAGCCTCTAAAATCAAGACAGTGAGGCAAAATCAGGGGGGTAGCTGCCTTAAACTCCAATACCATTAGACCTGTAATCACCACCTGATAAAGGAACTGGGGTTGTGGCAGTGCCCCACAACCCAAAGCGCTCAACACACTCCACAGAGCAAACTATACTCAAGACCTTCACCATGTTTCAAGTACACAGGTGAAGTTCACTTCACAGATAAGGAACCTGAAGCAAAAGGGACTCAAATTCACCCAAGCCATTAGTCAAGGAATACCCACAACAACCAGCACTGGGTTCTTGTCCAGCAGAACAGTGACTTGAGAGGCTATGCATGTCCCTGGTTTCTGAAGCCTAGCTCTAAGATCTGAAGCTGGGTCTACATGCTGTGTGAGCCAGGACAAATAACCTCATTTCTCTGTGGCTGAGCATACCAAACTGCAGTATAGGATAACCTGCCTCACAGACTGATTATGAGGAATGCACTGCTTCAAATACACACAACACTTAGAGAAAGAGACCTCTAAGTACCAGCCACTCTCAAAGCTCACTGGTTTCAGTCCATTAAGACCAGGATCTGCACCTGACTGGGATGCCCCTCCTTTCCACATTCTCTGTCCCACTCCTTCTTTAGGGCCAAGTTGCAACACCCACTACAGGAAGCCCTCCTAGCTTGAAGCAGCAGCAACTCCCCTATCTGGACTACCTTCAAATTCTGCCTGTGTTCCCTCCAGTGATGACTATTATCTGCCTTGTCAATTGTTCTGTCTACCCTCCAGACAATAGTCACAAAATCCTTCATTCTGCATCCTCTGGTGTTGTGTTGGGCTCTAGCAGGACCCAAGTGACATATGACAACTGGTAACCACAAGACTAGAACCCACCAGCCACTTTTTTCCACTAGCAAACCCTGACTGAAGCCTTGGAGACAATGGATACGGTGCTAAGCACTGCACTTTAGGTGCTTACGGGCACCTCTCCCTTGACCTCTCCTTTAGGAATGGGTAAAGTGAGGCCTACCAGCTAGAGAACCACTGGCTAAAACGAAAGCAAAGCGGGCCTGCCTCCCACAGGCCTTGCTGGCTAACAAGCCTCTCTTCCTCTGCATTTCTTCCATTTCTATCTTTGGGTTGGAGGGGGAGGGCATGCCTGCACACAAAGTATAATGTCCCTTCTATGATTTCCCCATGATAGGGAACAATTAATAGAAACCAACAGACTTATATACTGATGTCTCAGTGTACCCAGGTCTTCTTCCCAGTGTCACCAGCACTAACCCCCAACACAGAGAGTCAACCACCACCTGACTGACAGCCTTGCTTCCACCTTCCCCTTCCCCTCAAGGGCCCCCAGAACCAACAGGGGAAGTAGGTTGCTAATGGCAACGGCCTTGGGAGCAAGGTGAGACTTACTAGCCTGCTGCTGAGGCTGAAGGGAAATTTTCAACAGCTTCTGGGGCCTCTTTCAGCCAGTCAAGGTGGCCTTGTCCCTGCCTGGGACTCAGTTTCCTTGTTACAGAAAATAGGTACCATCCTTCATGATTGTAGGGCAAGGGAACCCAGCAAACCTGGGGAGTGGGCTGTGGACCATGAAGGCTCCGCACTGGGTTGTTTTTGAAAGCCAGGAAAATTTCTCAGTACTCCTGCTGCTCAGCAGAGCCCGCATCCTCCTGTTCCCACCAGAGGCTACCCACAAGAATGCCTAGAGCTGAGGGCCCTGGGCCGACAAATATCCCACCACCAACCCCACCCCTAACAACCTCCTCCCTCACTGGGGATTTTCAGCCTATCATTCTGTTAGACAGGAAGGGCAGGCTGTTCCAATGCTGCCCACAGAGCTAGTATACAGGGAGTTCACCAGAGAAGTTGACCAAGGGCTCACAGAGCCACAGACACTGGCTGGAAGCTGTCCTCAAGAGGCCAAGAGGGTTCCCACAGGAGAAGCCAGGATTGAGCAGAACCTTGGGAGATGGCCCATGCTGGTAAAATGCTAGTGGGCTTGGATGATTGGTAGAGGCCAGTCCAGGGGACAGAACAGCAGGCAGACATGAGACCTGGTTCTCATAGCCACTCACAAGGGAGGTACTAGCTCTGGGATGATGGCTATCTACACAAACACCCTTCGAAGGCCCATCTTTATTGTTAGTCTCTACAGCAAGCCAAGTGCTCCCACAAGCGCTTTATCTGTCCAAGCTTTTCTGAGACCTAACACTGTCTAGAGTGCCCACCTTCAACAACCCTGTGGTAGAGGCTGACAAGATTTCTATTTCATAGGTAAAGCTGAGACTCAGAATCAAGGCAACGATGAACGCTTATACCACACTTGCTCTGCCCTCTTCCCTTCCCACCCCTCCCAGCAGGGGAGGGAGTGCCAAGTAAATACACACACACACACACACACACACACACACACACACACAGCCCGAATGTTCTAGAAACCTAAAGGGAAATGAAAAGTCTATAATGCCAACCCCACTCCATCCAGCTTCAGGTATCGGGGAGCTAGCTGGCCAGTACAGCACAAACTGGCTTGAAAACACTTCCTTTTCCTAGCCCTCATTTTGTGGGAAGACCAAAGCCTAAGTACAAGCATAACTCAGGTAAGCAGGAAGCCAGAGAAGAGGGACAGGGAGGATAAAGGCACTTCTGGGAAGATGTAACTGCCTCAGCCTACCTGACAGGAAGGATCATGACCCTGTATTACGATGAACCCAACAAGGCAAAGGAGCCTCCACATACTGCCTGCCCACTGTCTCCACTCTGGTGGGGGAGTCCAGTGCCTGGACCCTCTACTAGGAGCTCAGTGCTCTCAGCAGGTTCACAACAACCATGGACAGCCTGACCAGGGATGGTTACCATCATTTTACTGGTGGAGAGTCAGAAAGAAAAACCCAGAAGTAGAAGACGAACCTCCTGGGGAACGTTGATTTCTACCTGTGGTGCACAGCATGCATGTATCTACCCATTTATTCATTTAGCAGAGACATAGAGCAGGTTAACCAGGTAGTACTACTTAGGGTCTGCGTTTGCCCATGCAGTCCACTAGCCCCTCTGCCTTACTTCCATGCTGAGATGGACTGATGCTGCCTCTGGCACTTCATTTCCAACAGCAACCTTCGGCTGGTGGCTTCCGGGCAAGTATCAAGGTGGAGACAGACTCCAGAAAACCATCTCAGGAGAAAGCACCTGCAGGTTTCTCTACAAGAGCTTCTGGTTTCTAAGCAGAAGAGATGGTGAAGAGCAAGCACACGCCTTTAATAAAGTAGCAGCTTTGCAAGAAAAGGCTCACAGCTAGAGCCTTCCTCTGTGCTTTACCTCAGCACAATAGTGGCTCTGCTGACTATGGCCAGCAGTAGGCAGCCCTGTCTGCCGGGAGGCAAAATGAAGGCCAGAAGGCTGCAAGGCAGTTCTAAGCAGGCTCAGAAGCAGGCAGGGGAGAGGGGGAGGCAGAGGAGTTCAAAGGAAGACAGGAGCCTGACGTGGTGGCACATGTCTTTAGTCTTGGCACTCAGGGAGGCAGAGGCAGGCAGAGTTCCATGAGTTCAAGTCCAGCTGGGTCCCATCCCCAGAAGTCAACAATTAGGCAAATGGTGGCCCCTGTGCCATCCACCTCTCCTGGACCCTCTCCATACCCCTATCTCTCTCTCTCTCTCTCTCTCTCTCTCTCTCTCTGGCATAAAAGCCCTGCAAAAAGAAACCTGCCCTGCCCTCTAGCATCTCAAGCTCCTGATCCTGGTTGCCCACTGCTAAGTGCAGCATCTCACCCCACTGCCTGGCCCTAACTTGGGAGCCTAGCAATGAAGGAGACAGGAGGAAAAGAGAAGAGATGGAAAGGCAGGGCGTGGTGGCACATGCCTTTAATCCTAGCACAGGGGAGGCAGAGACAGGCGGATCTCTCTGAGATCAAGGCCAGCCTGGTCTAACTAGTAAGCTCTAGGCCAACTGGGGCTACAGAGAGATTGTGTCTCAAAAGAGAGCGGGGGGCGCAGGGGAAGAGGTGGGGAGAAGAACAGGAGGAGAAGAGGAGAGACTGGATGAGACCACAGTGGGAAGGAAGAGGCTTCACCTCCTGCTCCAACCTCATCTCACAAATTCTCTCAGGGCAATACAATAGTTTGAAGGAAAAGCTAGCTTGGGGCTATATGCTTAGAAATATGACCCATGACTCCTGCAAGTCACATGGAAAGTCTCAGCCAGGTGACAATATTCAGCCAAGGGGTCTTATGCCCCTTACCCTTGTCTCTTGAGAGTTTTGGTAGTTTCACTTTCAAGTTACATCAAACATCTAAATTGGGAATCCCTGCTCCCCTACCACAGGTTCATCAAAGGTAGGTATTCAAAGCAGCACTTATTTACAAACGGCAATGCAAATCTGTCCCACAAACCTCAGCACTCTTGACATACACCTCAGCCACTGTCTGTTCCAACTCAGGACCAGAGTCACCCTGCAGCCAACAAATGATGACCATGACAATGGCACAGCCACAGACAACCTGGCACCCTACAACTCCAGTAATGTATGTGCCAGTCTGAAATAAAACTGTTAAAAGATGAAGCCTCAACGTTTTCTTTGAGCCTTTTCCACAGACTGGTAAAGTCTTCTCTTGACTCCTGGGCACATAGCCCCCAAACCAAGGGCATTTAAAGCACTCTACTCTGGGAGGGAGTGCCAGCAGACGGGTCACAAGCACTACAATTAACAGGCAGGCAATCAATAAATGGCTGGGGGCCACAGGCCTCACCTCATCCCATTAAGGATCCTTGCCCACTGAGAGCACAGACCTCTCCTGGGAATGGTTTCCCCACTGCCAAACCCAAGCAGAATCCACTGTGGTCCTCCTGGCTTTCCTCACAGATCAACAAGGTGACTCTGTAAACCAGAACGGCAGAAATGCTATGCTGCCACCAGCCCAGCATCGAAGAGTATATGTGCTGGGCACTTTAAGGATACAGGGAGCTATTCTGAATTCCTCATTCTTAATCCTGAGACCTGACCTTCAGCACCGCTGTCACCTGTTTTTGTTTCTTTTTTTTACAGTTGAAGACACCAAGGCTCAGAGAAGCTTTAGGGTCACTCAGGTGGCAAGTGGTTGAGAGTATCGCCCACTCCCCAACATCACTCCCCAACATCAGAACAAGGGATAGGGTCTGCTGCAGCACTTCCGGCCACAGAAACTTAAAAACATGCTTTTACAATGCCAGTTTGTCTTCGTGTTAATAATGGGTTTCTGTCGCTGTGGACAAAGTTCCTAGAGGCCACATAACACACAAAATTGAAAATACAGCTCCAACAGCTTAGGTAGGGTAACTGTGACATAAAGGCAATGCCAAGTGGCTTTTGTGACAACATTTAAGTCACTGAAACCAAAAATGAGGGTGAACTACTGTATTTCTAAATTTGTATCATTTCCTGCGATCTATTATTTGAACAAGGATAGCTGAATTAATAAATTAAATATGGTAAGCAGCAAAAAAAAAAACCCTGTAGACAGCAATGAAGCCATACTAACCAACCACAGCTGTGCCTGACCTGGGCACAGTATAGATCCACACCACTGCCATAGCACCTCACAGGCCCCAGGCTCTCCACTCAATACAATAGGCCTGGTTACAGGGCGCCCAAGAACCTGAGGCCCGCATACCTTTAGAAATTAGGCATCAGAAGAACTGAACCAAGTCCAACTCTCCTGTGTTCTCCACAACTTCAGTTTGGATACATTTTCCCCAACTTTCAGTTTTTCTCTTCAGTTTTTTGTTTCACCCCCTAGTAACTGCTGACCCTTGCTTAAAATGATTAAGGCATTATCTTGTGGGCTGGGTACGTGGTTTAGGTAGTAGTGTTTGCCTAGCATTGCATTACATAATCCATCCCCAGCAACACAGAAACTGGGCAGAGTGGGACACAGCTGAAATGCCAGCACTTGTGAGGTAAGTCAGATGCCAGAAGTTCAAGGTCATCCTCTGCTATATAGTATGAGGCCAGTCTAGGCTTCATGACACGTTGTTTCGAAAACTAATAAAAAACAACCAAAACACTTTCTTATGACAAATGTGAATGCTTCCCTACCTAACAGTGTGGGTCTGGTTATGATAAGGCTGAGCATGCTCGTATTTCCAGGTATTTCACAAAGAGCTTGAGACCAAAAAGGTTCCAGAACCACTCTGGGCAAGAGAATTAAGATCACTACTCTAAACCAAGGAAGGAGCGTGAAGCCAGCTATACCCTTGACCTTAGCTACAAGGTTGGTTGGGCACAAACCCCCAACAACAGTGCTCCTCCAAATGGATAGCCAACAGCCAGGTGCAAACTACAAAACTAGTCAATACCTTTAGGAGAATGGGAGGGACTACTGGGCTTCTTTTGGTTCCATGAGGCTGAACGAGACCACATTCACTGGTTAGGTTAGGCCTCACTGCCTTACCGAGAGCCAGGCCTCAGCTAAGTTTCACTGGTGAGTGGCCTGCAGGGCACAAAGGAAGGAACCGCTGGGGGAGGGGAGGCCACCGAGCTGGAAGGCTGGGACAAAGGGGAGAAGAGACAAAGGGACAGGAAAAGAGAGCCTGCTTTCTCTGAGGAAGGAACTCCTCATTCACTCTTCACTCTAGCATCTCACTCGCACATCCCTGGGCAAGCAAATGTGCCATCACACATTTTAAGAGGTGGCTCCAGGTATCTTAATGCCCCTCCCGGCCTGGGCTGGACACTTATCTCTTGGATGTCCCTGCATGGTCAGGTACCTTCCAGCCCATTTGTTCAAAGTCAGGCTGCCTTTGATGGCTGCCTCTCCAGGCCTGATCTGCCACCCAAAAGAGAGACAAAGAATTATTTATTTGAAGAAAAGAAACCCCTCAAAGTGTCAGTCACTGACAGACATGATACTTGCTGCACAGGGTAAGATACAAGCTTGTGGGTGTATACACACACACACACACACACACACACACACACACACACACGCTTGTTCACCATCAATATACATTTGCTCTCCACTTCAGGCATTCTCTTAAAACCCAACCTACTGGCCCCTTTGTTTTGTTTTTCCTTCCTGAAAACTGCTGCCTGTTTCAGTCCAAGGCTGTGATGAAGTATCTGCACTGCAGGAATAAGTGCCCAAGGGGGCATTTGCTACAAAAAATGGCAAAATCTGATGTGGGTGAAGTCAGCCTGTGGAGGTCTAGAGCAGGGAACCTGAATAGCTATCTTCATGATGGCTCTCAATTTGTTTGGCCTTGCTTCTGGTTTGATTTTGACTTAATAAGAGAGAGCTACGATCTCATATCATCTTACATTAACAAAAACCTGGTATTGGCACCCAGAACCATGCCAAAATAGGGACTGTTTAAGGGCGAGGCCAGAGGCAGGAAGCTGGCCGTCCCCACCAGCAGGAGAAAGGCAGAAGACACCAAAGCCCATTCCAAAAGACCACAGCTTTCTCCTATCTCCTGGCTACATCCATGCTAGAGGCCTGCTTTCTCTGGACCGTAGTTCATTCACCCCAGGATCTGAGCCCACAGAGGATGCCAGGTGCAGCACATAGCCTGCAATACTGACAAGGTCGAAGCCTTCCCATATACTGTGCCAACACACAAGACTTCTACTGATTATGTCATGTGCTAGGGTGGGAAAGGGTTGCTCTTGGTCCCACAGCGAGAGCAGCAGGGGCTTAAAGAGGGCCTCACTAGCACCCGCAGCCTGAAAACCCAGCGGAGGGGCTCTCTGGTAAGAGGGAGGGAAATGGACAGTGGCCAGCTGGCAGTGGCCTCAGCTCCTACTTCAGGTCAGGCCAGCCCCTCCCCCAGAAGCAGAAGCTGGAGCTGTTACAGTAGGGAGGGTTTCTGTGGTGTGGGCAGACTAAATCATACCTGGGTTGCTTTCCCTCCCCTCCCCAGGCTTCCTCCTCACCCTACCTCCTAGTGCTTAAGTCTTGATGACACCCTAAGACAGGGCCCCAGTGACTGGCCTGCCAAAAACTAGGATGGAGGATCAGACCATAGAGGGCTCTGGATCAGAACCAGATTCTCCAATGCGTGCAGTGACAGCTTCTGTCCTCGTGAAAAGAACGCCATGGCGACACATGCTCTGCGTTGAAAACATTTTCAAAGAGCATGCGGGAGGGGAAGGAGCCATCTGTGTATCTCAAGTCTGCAGGGCAGCTCTGGACGGCCCACCAGCTTCCTGAAGAGCTGCAGCCCACAGTGCCTGCCCGACCCTCAGCAGGGAGGGTTATTCCAAGGCGGGCTTGCTGACTCACAGGAAAGGGGTGCTGTGGCTACCACCTGTGTTTCAGAGGTGGCCCCCAGGGCCTAGGAGCAATGTTCAACTCCCAAATTGGGTAAGGAAGGGGAAAGGGGCTAGTAAAACCTAGAAAAATGTAGTCTCCGTGAACGTGGGCCCCTCAGGGCTTCCTATATTCTTTTTACTTACCTTTTTGGGGATATCAGTTTCCAATAGCCAGTTTTGGTTTTCTTCATTTTAGTGCTGCTAGCTTTATGAGAATATTTTTGTTCAACTGAATCCTTAGGTGTGTCTTTCTAATAGGCAACCCCCACTTTCTCTAGTCCCTCCATGACTCAGCTAAACTCAGCACAGTACAGCTCATGCGTATACTGGGACCACCATCTTATATACAAGGGGCTCCTACCAAGGAGGAGGTGAGCACTCAATCCAAGCACCTAGCCTCCATCACAGTGCTGGCCCAAAGCATAGTAAGAGTGCCAAGGCAGGCAGAGGGTGGTCTCCCAGGCAGCCCAGCAGTGATGAAGGGAGGAAGTGTGCGTTTCTATGTCTTCCTTGGGGGGACATGCCTACCTGATCCAGAAAGACTGCACTTATGGACATAGGGACTGCACTGCAAAACACAAGCCCCTGACAAACAAGATGAGGCTTTGTAAGCTCCATAAGGGCAAAGATGTACCCACACAGTAGAGGCATCAGATACTAAGAATGAAAGACTAGCCAGACTAGATGAGGAGCTGAGGAAAACAAACATCTGTGATGTGTGAGGTGTGGTTTGGGACAGAAAGTTAAAAAGGTTGTTTAAAGGAGCAAGCTTTTTAGGTGCCTGGAAAGGCCTAAGAGGGCAGCTCAGAAGTAAAGACTTCCTCCACCAGGGTGTGGCTGGACACCCCCCTTCCCCAGGAGAACAGATAAGAGCCATTCACAATTAGAAGCAACCAGATGAATACAAAGACCCAGGGCTACAACCACCCCCTCTGGAATCTTCTTGCTTATCCTTGGCTAAGCAAACAGGAGTCTTCACAGATAATGCAAAGGTCAACTGCAGACTTGTAAGGCCTGATAAGATCACCCACAATCCTGAATTACAGAGCCAAATAATGGTATTTCCCGAGAGACCTGAAGAGAAGTTTGAAGATCAGAACCAGGGTGCCTTCTGTCATCCCAGGTTAGCACCCCACTAAGACCCAAGCTGAGGGAGAAGTGTGCTGGATTCTAGACCACATCCCTGCTCCCATCACTCCTCGATGCATCAAAATTTTGGGAGGGGCTTCCTAAGAGTCTCAGCAGAAGGGCAAGGTCAAGTAAAGAACGAGCCTTTACTATAGTTCTGAGGGCTCTTCACATGTGAAGCTCTGTGATATGTCAAAGACCTACTTCAGAAAAGAAAGGCAAACACCAAGGCTAAGGCTCAAACTGAGAGGCCAAACCTGGACTTGCTCTGAGGGTTTTAGGACCTCAGGAAGTCTTCAAATACCATACACACAGATGAGTCTGGAAGGCTGCCCACCTCCTGACACTTCAGATCACTTTTTCAGTCAAGAAATAAGTTGGGTATCCATCGAGTATCAGGTCCAGAGTTTACAAGGCCCACCACTGAATCTATCAGCAGTTCTGCCACCAGCAGCCCTGACCCAGCAGCTCAAAGATGATTTTAAGAAGTTTCTTAGAATTAAACAACATCAAATTGAGATTGGGGGGGGTGGGGAATAGGAGGAAGTACTCCAAGCAATAGAACAGTATGTACGAATGCCCTCCTGAGGCAAGGAGGCTGGCCTGTTCCATACTCAACTATAGCCTGGCACTACCATCTAAGTCTCAGAATTCAAAGTCCACCCCAACAACAGAAATGCAGTTTGTCCCCAATTTTCAGTTCACTACACAGAAACATCCAAGCTCCTCAATTTTCTTCCAAGAGAAAAGTCCACCAGCCTCTGCCTACTGTCCAGCTTTTGATTTTCACTATGTCTTCTCAAAGCTGGAGCTTCTGCTTTCTGAACAGCTTACATGGTTCTCCAGTTTGGGATACTACCTAACCTCTTCTCTGGCCACTGCCAGCTTGCCTATGTCTCCGGAGCAGGTTGGGCAGGGATAAGGAAGAACATGTTTCCTAACAGAAAGAAAAGAACAAACTACAGGCCAAGAAGGAAGTAGGAAGTCATCCTAAGTGCAGGAATCCTCACTCAGCCCCTCCATGCAACCAGAACCCCACCCTAGCAAGAGCAACAGGCCCCCCTTTCCAGGAGGGACAGGGCAGCTGGCAATGGGGAAGCAGCATGAGCTCTAACCCTTAAGAAGGATAATGCAGACAGGCATGGTAGTGCATGCCCTTAGTCCCAGCCAGCCAGCCTGGTCTACATAGTGAGCTCCAGGCCAGCCCAGCTGGGGCTACAGAGAGACCTTGTCTCAACACACACACACACACAAACACACACATACACACACACACCAAAAATAGCAGGACATACACACACACACACACACACACACACACACACACACACACAAAATAGCAGGACATACACACACACACACACACACACACACACACAGAGAAAATAGCAGGACATACACACACACATACACACACACACACACACACACACACACACACAAAATAGCAGGACATACACACACACACACACACACACAGAGAAAATAGCAGGACATACACACACATACACACACACACACACACACACACACACACACAGAAAACAGCAGGACATAGCATGTGCTGCGGATAGGCAAATACTTCCAATCTGAAGGCTCCTGTGGCTGTCCCCATTGTCCCCACTCTCCACCAAAAACAGACTTCAGGAGAAAATGAATCAAATTTTACAAGCTTCCCTATGTACCCAGGGCTACAAATCTACCAGTAGGGAGGCTTTTAAAATAAACTCTCTCCTAGCATCATCACTTCCTTCCTTCTGTTTGCCACCCCCAACACACACATACATACATACCGCACATGCCTCACCTCTTCCGGGCCTGTTTAACCATGACTGTGGAACCTGAGCCTGGAAGAGGAATTCCAAATTCAGAACACAGTGCTGCTCTCATTCCTGTTTCAAACCACACTCTAGAATAGTTCCCCCAGCAGAAACCCCTTCCCTGGAACACTGGTTACTACTGTTCAGCCCTTACCACGCATCTTCTAAGGTTCCCTTGCCCAGTCTCCAAAAGCAGCCCAAGTTGAATGTCATCCTACTTTACAGATGAGCACACTGAAGTGGAAGCCAGAGCTGGTAGTACTCACACTGTGAGCAGAGGTCCCGATACAGGCTGTCCTACTCCACCTTAGTTCCCCAGCACCTCATATTCAGCAGACACAACAGGCAAAGAAAAATTGTCTCCTAGATCACCAACAGCTGTAAATGTGAACTCTGGAAAGCTAAAGGCTGTTTTAACTAGTACTTCAAAAGCATCATGAGGCCTAGTGAAATGGCTCAGCCTGGAGACCAGAGGATGGTCTGCAGAGCTCTGTAAGTATGGATGAAGAGAACCAACTCCCCAAAAGTTGTCCTCTGGCCTCCACACATGTACCAATGATAAGTAAAATTTAAAGCATTGTGAAGACAGCCACAAGGAAACTACCCAGAGAGCTTGTGCCTCTGTGGATTGTTTTAGTATGACACCTGAGGTACAGGTGACCAATGCAGCCTCCCAACCAAGACCAGAAGGCCCACCCTAACAGCAGTTGTAGTCTAGCACTGGTCTCAGGTCCTGGCTTCCACCCAGCCCAGCTTTTATGGCAGAGGAATAGAGGCCTGCCATTTCCAGGTTGGGCCTCTAACTAAGGTTTGAGGTCCTCCAGATGAGCTGACCCATGTATTCAACACCCGCCCCCCAGCATGAACTCTCAAAATCAGGGTCAGAGAACAGGGAGGCCAGCTGTGCTCCTCCCCAGCCCCCCCAGAACAATGAGAAGGAGGTCTTAACCTCCTGCACTCAATCTAAATGCTCTGGTTGGCTTCCTAGGCTTCTAAATCCATCAACTACCTCTGCTTTCTGATCCCATCTTCCTCCTAAGCAAGAGGCTGCTCCTTCCTGCCTGTCACAAGTCTCTTCTCTTCCCTACTCTTTGTCCTCATACCTAGCACCTCAGCTCCCTTCAGTCAGTAAGGAAAACCTGCATTCCACACAGAACTCTCCCTGGAGAAAAGCACACTCCATCCACAAAATCAGAACTGTCACTTCTCACTGGGGACCCAGCACAAACAATACTTTGTACAAATCTCTACCCTTTTTCATGCAAGCTGGCAACTCTAAGACCCCTCCATAACTCATTCACACTGTTTCCCTGTTGGATTCAGTCTGTTAGTGCTTAGCATTTCTAGAGTATTAGGCCAAAAAAAAAAAAAAAGAAAAGAAAAGAAGAGACAAACTCTGAACAGTCAGGGGTACGAATTCTAGCACTGGGAGGCTGAGGCAGGAGGACACATTTGACATTTGAAGCCAGACTAGGCTTCATGGCAAGACCCCATCTCAAAAATGAGACAGCTGACGATACAACTCACTTGGAGGAGTGCTTGCCCAGCATGCAGGAAGCCTGGGATTGATACCAGTACCACACAAAGCTGGTGTTGTACATACCTGCTTGCAATCCCCTGGAACTAGAGAAATGGATACAGGAGAATGAGGAGGTCAGCGCAGGCTACATAAGATCGGGGCAGGGTTGGGGGGCTGCTAAGAAACACTCTTCTAAGACTGAAACACTGGAAGAACCCCTAAAAGAAAACTTGTGAAGCTGAGCCCCAGACTCTCACAGTAGAACAAAGATGCCAAACACCATGCCTCCTTTAAAAAAAGGAAGGACTTACAAGCAGCCCTCAACTAAACCCAAAGTGGACTCTCCACCCAAGTCCCTCCCACCATACAGAAGGCTTTCCTGGATTATTTTCCTTGAAAAAACCATAATTTAAACATTGAGTGTCTTCACTTTCCAAACCACTGAGAATTAGGGAAAGGGGGGAAACCACGTCTGTTTCTATTTGAAACTGTCAAAATTAGCATTCAGTAATTAAAAATCACACCCTTTCTCTTAATAACCTAACCAGCATGATACAATCAGGTTGTGCCAACTCTTTAATCTAATTGACTAATTACAGATTTTAATTTAGTCAGTTACTGAACAACTGTTGACAATTTGTTTTCATTAGGGACAGAACAGAATAAATATTTAGGCTTCCAGTCACAAAGACTCCTGTGATGGACTCTCCATCATGACCCCAACTTTGGAGCAACAAGCTCTGGCTCCAACAGCATCCTCAGACCCAGGTACCCATGCTGCTCTCCAGCCACCACCAGGCTAAGCCTGCATCCCACAAACCTAACTGCAAATCCCTTGAAGCTCAAACCTAAGTGCATATAGCAACCTCCATTCCCAAGAACAGACAATTCCCAAATTCACACGCATCATTCAAGAAGTGGCAAATACTTAACTGTTGTGAAGAAAAATAAATTCAATGCTATGTGTCACTGGCTTTTAAGTAACAAAATAAGTTAACAGTCAAAATAGGTTTATCTGCATTCATCTCACTGGGAAGCAAACTGTCACTGACATCTCTCTTTTTTTTTAAAGACACTCATTTACAGGTTTGTGTAATGAAATGATCCTATTCTTTCAAAGAACCATTCTCCCCCAAAGGTCCCATCCACAAGTTTGTCAAAATATCAGTGGCTCAAAGGCTAGGAGCTAGGTCCAGGGACCAAGTTCCAACTCCTTTAATAATTTCATAGCCACAGGCTCAT
This sequence comes from Nannospalax galili, assembly GCF_000622305.1. Taxonomy (NCBI): domain Eukaryota; kingdom Metazoa; phylum Chordata; class Mammalia; order Rodentia; family Spalacidae; genus Nannospalax; species Nannospalax galili. Next base: position 2,549,864 of record NW_008338126.1, on the reverse strand, counting down.
GACTTCTCTTCTTTGAGTCTTGGTTTCCTCATCTAAGAAATGGAATCCTAAAAGCCCTGCCTTGCAAAATATTACAGAGATTAAATAGCACACACACGAACAGGCCTGGCTCGGAGTGACTGTTCAGTAAACACTAGTCACCACTGTGTCAGAGACTGCCCTTATTGCTCTTCTATTCCCCACTGGACTCATATTATGAATTAGAAAATCACGTCCTGAGAAGACAATGCCCTACTGACTAGCACACAGCTATTCTGCACAAGGAGGGTCTGTTAAGAAAACTGATTTGGGGACTAACTGTCCCCTGATCCATCTCCTCTAGGAGTGATTCAGCTCAGATGGGCAGGGAACATGGGCCTCTCTGCCTCTGCAAGTCTGTACAGTGCCAACCCAGCACCTACTACAGGCAGGAGCCCTCACTCAGTATCCTGGGTCCTATCAGCTCAGAGGACTTGAGGTATCCCCATCAGAGATATTTCTGCATTCTGACCTTCCTGACCACCCTCTCTGCAGGAGAACATGAGGAATGTTGCACTCCAGGGGCCAAGCCTGCCTATGCTAGTACTCAGTTGGATGGTGCCACCAACATTGTTGGGTCAGTGGTAAATACTCAGTATAAGCTGAGGTCCCCAGCTTAATGATTCTAACAGGTTTCCAGAAAACTTCACTGTGAATGGTTGAGGCATTCTAATATCTTCTAAACTCAATAAGAATCAGGTCTGCCCTGATGGAAATGGAAATGAAACTCCCAATGTTTTCTGTCTCTCCACAACTGTACCAACCTGTGAACTCACGCTGGCCCCCTGGAGCTGCTAAGAAGCTCTAACTGTCAACTCCATCATTCTTATTTTTCATATTTCTTCATTAAAATTAATGGTAAGGGGCTGGAGAATGGCTAAGTGGTTAAGAGCACCTGCTGCTCTTGCAGAGGACCCAGGTTCAGTTCCCAACACCCATATGGTGGCTAATAATCACCATGTAAACTCCAGTTCCAGGAGATCCAATGCCCTCTTCTGGCCTCCACAAGAACTGCACACACAAGGTGCACTTACATACATGCAGGCAAAATACTCATAAAATAAAAAGAAATCAAAAAAATATTTTTTTAATTAATGGTGACTACAACTGGAAATGGGGGCACATATCTGTAAGCTCAGAACTCAGGAGGCAAAAACAGGAGGATTGTGAGTTCAAGGCCAATCTGGGCTATATAGGGAGACTATCTCAAAAAAATAAAGAGCTGGGCGCGGTGGCACAGGCCTTTAATCCCAGCACTGGGGAGGCAGAGGCAGGTGGATTTCTCTGAGTTCAAGGCCAGCCTGGTCTACATAATGAGTTCTAGAACTGCCAGAGCTACACAATAAGGCCCTGTTCCAAAACAAAACAAAACAAAAATCCAAAAGATTATGTTGAAAATGTTCACTTTATTTTAAAAAAATTATAGTGCTGGGCGTGGTGGTGCATGCCTTTAGTCCCAGCACTCAGGAGGCAGAGGCAGGCAGATCACTGTGAGTTCAAGGCCAGCCTGGTCTACATAGTGAGTTCAGGTCAGCTGGGACTACAGGGGAGACTGTCTCAAAAAGAAAAAAAAAAAAATTATAGCTAGGTGTGATGATGCATGCTTTTAATCCCAGCACTTGGGAGGCAGAGGCAGGTGGATCTCTGTGAGTTCAAGGCTAGCCTGGTCTACATAGTGAGTTCCAGGCCAGCTGGGGCTACTGGGAGACCCTGTCTCAAAATAAAAATTTTTTTAATTAAATTAATGGTACCTCTGAGCTGGGAGTAGCTCCATGGCAGAGCATTTGCCTATCATGCTGAAGACCAAGTTTGATCCCCAGCACCACAAAAATAATTAATAATGCCTCAATATGTGCAATCTCTCCTTAAAATATGTTCAAGCATGGAGTCCGTAGGGGGGTGGAAGGAACTAACAAAAAGATCCTTGCCAGTAAGGAGAGGGGGACCCTTCGTATGTGTTATTTTCTTCTTGGATGAGTTTCTTTAAAAACCATCCAGTCCCCCATCCCACAAACAAGCCCAGCATTAGTCAGGCAACCTAAAGCCACCAGGCAGTGTTTTGGCCTGCCCATCTCTCTCAGGACTTCTCCCACTTGGTTTAGGTTTTGTTTTGCTTTTTTTTTTTTTTGTGGGAGTGTATTTTGTTTCAGTTTTTTGAGACATGGTCTCATTCTGTAGCCCAGGCTGGCCTAGAATTCACTACATAGGTTAGGCTGGTCTCATATAGGTTAGGCTGGTCTCATACTCAAGGAAATCCTCCTGCCTCAGTCTCTTAAGACCTAGGATTACAGAAGTGTGCCACCATATCGCCCTGTGTAAACTCTTAGGAAGGCTGAATAGTACGGGTTGTAAAGAGCACATTAGAAAAAACAAACAAACAAGCATATCAGGACTAGGGATGTAGTTCAGTTGGTGGAGTGTTTGCAAAGCATGCATGAAGTCCAGATTTGATCCCTACCACTACATAAGTCAGGTTGGGGGGGGCAGCTATGCCTGTAACCCTAGCACTCAGGATGTGGAAGCAGAAACATCACAAGTTCAAGGTCAACCTTGAGACCTTGTCTCAAAAAAAAAGGAGGCGGGGAGACAATACAACTAAGTGCAAGCCTGTTTTCAACATTGCTGAATCATTCTAAATACCTCTATTTCCTCATCTACAAAATAGGAATCAAAACAGAACCTAGCCCACAGGACTATTGAAAGGCATGAGATAAAACCTACTCAGAACAGTGTCTGACATGCAATTAGCACTCAGTAACTGTTCACTATTATTAGTTCTCTCCATGAAATGAGACAGATGTCCTGCCCTACAGTCTACATACGAAGAGAATGGAATAGGAACACATTTATACCTTTAATCCCAGCACTTGGGAGGCAGAGGCATCCACATTTCTGTTAAGTTTGAAGCCAGCCTGGTCTACATAGCAAGTATCAGGCCAGCCAGGGCTACATAGTGAGATCCTATCTCAAAATACAAAAGAAAACAAAACAAAACCATTTTGAAAGAAGTGGCATCCATAGTAAGTGCTCAGTAAACACTTGCGCCCTTCATTAAATAGGGGATTGATTGTTAGTGAACCATAATGCTGTTGTTTAGTAATTTGTCCCTCACCATGAAACCACCATCTGGACTCCCCAGGGCTCCACCACCCACAGACGATTGCCTCTCTCTAAAATTGGGGGGCCAGAGGCGAGCATGGTGATTTTCACCTAGTGTCCTCTTCAAGTTCTTGTTGACGAAGATGCTGCCAGCAAAATAATGCCAAAGAAAGTGTGTGGTGACAGTCAACTAGATTTAAGTTCATTTTCTGTAGCTTAGGGTCAGAATCGACCGCAGCACTCTGGTGATCAGGTTTTCTGCAATTCCCTATTCCACGCATTAGCTCACTGACAGAAATTCACCGCGGTATTTAAAGTGGCAGCCATCACAACTAACTCAAATTGTATTGGCTTCCCTGTTGCTGAAAAGCTCTGCTGAAACCATCAATCGGCCAATTCAGAGATAACGTGGTGGCTGAAATTCCCTGTCATGCTGTAAAATCCCTTTCGCAGGGGCTCATGGCTCACAGATCTGCAGCAAAACCTGTGCCCGGAGCCTCAGCCAGCACTGCCTCATGTAACCCAAGTGGCAGGCAGGCAGAGTAGGAGCTGGCCTGCAGCACTGCCAAGGAAAAGGGCCTCCAGAGAGAGGATAACATTTTCTACTGGAAGCCTTCTAAAAGACAGCAAGAAAAGACCAGCCACTTGCACATGCCTAACACTAGGCCTGCCCACTGGGCATCTGCCTTCTTAGCACAGGCCAGGTGGCCAAAGCCACAAGCAGCACTTGGCCTCTCCCAAAGAAAGCTGCCAAATTCCTGAAGGATGGCACATGAGCCAACCTCATAAGTGGATGGTTTCTAGGACCAGTGGCTGCCATGGGCTTCGGGAGCTCTACAGTCATGGGCAGGCAGGGTCACCACACTGCTCCAGGCCTCAATTTCCCCTCTGGAAACTTAAAGGTTTCTTCTTGAAATATATCCCATCATCTGAAAGTTTGTTCAACTGCGAAACAGAATTCTCAAAAGGAGCCACAAGACAGCAGTGGTGGCACACACATGTAATCCCAGCACTTGGGAGGCTGACACGGAATGGGAGAATCAAAGAGTTCAAGGCCAGTCCCTGCTACAATGTTTGATGCTAGCCTCAAGACCTTGTCTCAAAAAGTAAAAATAAAGGGGAATGGGGCAGACCCCAGTTTACAAGACACATTCATACCCACCCAACTCCCAAAAAGCCAGAGAGAAAAAAGCTAGCCCTCATTTCACATCACTGCCACCACAGAGGAACAAATCACAGTTCAAAGGGTCAAATGTCTTGCCCCATGTCATGAGAAGGAATCAGAACTGGTCATCCCAATTCAAATGCATGTATTACCCATGATACTGCTTTAAGTCCCCAGTAGCCAGGAAAACTTGCCCACCAACCAAGCTCTCTGCCAGTCCTGTAGGTAAAGGTGTGGCCACAATCCCCCATGGGGAGGCTGTTACCCTAGAAGTCCCCTCTCAAGCAAGCCTTCTGTGACTGGGAGAGAAGGATCAAAGGAAAACCTCAGGCAGTGGCTCTAGGGAACCACTGATTCTTAAGGGCAAAGGACTGTGAAACACAAATGAAATGTCAGTGCTTTTCCCAAACACAGAAAGAGCCAGACACAAAGCCTGCCTGGGAGCTGTGCAAATAAGCTATGGCCAGGGGCAGGGATGGGGAATTGAAAGGCTGGGCCCTCCTGGGTCAGAGAAGGCACCCTGAGATCTATTCAACGTTCTTCCTACAGCCACAGCCTGAACACTGTTCAGACACTCCTTTCCATGAGAGAAGGATGTCCCCCAACCAAAGAAAGGCAGGAGGAGCTAACCTACCGCCAGCCACAGGGCAAGCCTTGTGGACTCTGTTACTGAGAAGCAAAGGAGGTTAGCTCCTCCCACATCCACCTGAACATGAACCAGTCCATGTCCCACCCCTCCAAGTGGGAGCTATACTTACTCAGCATGCAACTAAGAATACAACAGCAAACTGCAGAGTCAAAGGACCCAAGGGCCCAGTAGGTATCACCCTGGAAACCCTAGGCTTGGTGGGGAAACAATTCTCCTTAGGACCCTGGAAAGCAGAATCATTTCCTTCCTATCACAGATCTAAAAACTGAGACTCAACTATTGCTTATCACTTGGACCCAAATAACCCAACCTACAGGAATCAAGATTCACCCTCAGCTCTCTCTGGGCCAGTGGCTGTCAAACTTTAAGCCGAGACGCACGGTGAGACAAATGTGACATGGTAAACTCAGGGCACACACACATTTGTGTTCGCTCCTAAATCACCAAAGAGGTTTCCAAGAAGCAATTATTATCTTTATTCTGTGTGATACAGTTTCTTTTTCTTTCTTTTTTTTTTTTTTTTTTTATTTTACATTTTTTTTTTTTTTTTTTTTTTTTTTTTTTTTTTTGTAATTGCCAGTCATGACCCACTAAGTTGATTTCAGGATAAAACTAATAGGCCACAACACTGTTTTTAAAACAATGCTTCACCATTTTGTGCCTCTTGCCACTCTTCATTAATAAGTGTCTTTAGCACACTTAACGTCTAGGCAGGGATCAAATCCATCTCATTTCTCAGGGCAGAGAGTCTCGCTTACTGACCTTGTCGTTTGTTCAAGATGCTACAATCAGCCCCCAATATGGGGGTGGCAGAGGGGAAGATGAAGCCTTCAAGGGGAAAGGAAGAGACCCCACCCTGACTCAAGGACTTGAGAGCATTCCTGAGTTCCTGGGGAAAGGGGTGGAAAGGGATGGCCCTAGCAGGCCTCAGGGAGGCCACCATATTCTAGGTCAGCATTGACTACACAGAACCACCACTGAGCAGGGGAACAAAAACATCCCTCCCAGGTGCCATGGGCCAAATAGGACCAGAGAGGGAGCCAGGAAAGAGCGTGTTCCAGGTTCCTAGTGCAGAAGAAGTAGGAGAAATGGGTACAAGTGTGGGCCAACACCAGTCAGGGCCATCCACATGCCATCTCATTTCATCCTCACCAGCAACTGGTGTGGTGCATGAGGCGCCACCCCATCACCTGGAGCTGTGAACAACTAACCAACAGGTGAACAAGTAAACGAAGAGTCAAGCCTTGATGACACACAAGTCTCACACTGAGACCCGTCTGCTGCAGCTTCCATTATCTATCACTGAATGCCAGCTGTCAGAAAGCAGGACTTCCTGGAGTCCAGAAAACCAAGGGCACATTTATGCAGCGCTGACAACGTGCCTGGCATAAGTACACACTCACTGTATACACACTGTGCGTGCATGTGCATATGTTCATTTATTCCTCATGACAACCTTGTAAGGTACGTACCTTCATTACCTCCTTACCACCTGAGGAATCTGAGGTACATGGGTTAATTAAGGTGTTCATGGTCCAAGTAGAGCACAAAACAGCAAGACTTGTACTGTCTTGTACTGTGCAAGACAGTCCTAGACCCTGCTTGGGTGTGCAGGTTTGAGTCCTTTCAGTGATGGGGCAGAAGGTGTGAACATCTTTGTTCTCTGGGCTTCCATTTCTGTTTTACTTATGACTAGGTAACACCCAGTTCTACCATGTACAGTCCTGCTATTTCTCCCTACATGTACTGCTCTCCCAGAACAGGACCCTTTGTAAGCACTAATCACATTCTGGGCCACATCTGGCTCTTCGATCAGCAACCAGGGCAGGTGCCTGGCAACCTGGACACTCTGGTGTCTTCTGCTTCTGGTCTATGGCCACCTAGGGGTTCACCCCCTAGGAGGTGCAAGAACAACAAGAACCAGTTTCTTCCTATATCCTTTCACCAAGTCACCTGCCCCTTAAGGTCCCTTTGAGGCTTCCTCACAGACTTCCAGTCTATTTATTCTTATGAACCATTTACACAGCACAAACAGCCTTCCAGGGACCTTTCCTGCATTTCTCATGGTCACCCACACAGCTGGAGGCAGGAGGACAGCCGTTGTCCACATTTTACAAGGAGGAGGGCCCCAGAGCTAAGAGGGGATGTGAGGTCAAAATTCAGATCTAGAGCCTAGCCAGTGCCACCCTCAAGCCTCTGGGCCTGCCCATCCCACGCCTCATGGTAGGCGTGGTCCAGGACCCTCTGTCCAACACAGATAAGGGGTGCGGACATCTCAGGAGAGCCTTTATCAGTGCCAGCTGTGGCAAAACTAGCTCTGCTCCTTGTGAGTATGCAGAGTGAGACAAGGCAGCTGGGAGGGAAGACACCTGTGATCTATCAGAGGCGCCCTGGCACAAGGGGGCATCACTGGAATTGGTCAAGTATCCAGAGTCTTTTCATAACTTGTTCTCCCTGAAAAAGGTGCTGTTGAAGAGTTTTCTGAGAAAACTTCAGGTCTATAAAAAGCAATCAGACTCAGAAAGCACCAGCCAATTGGGAAACACAATCACTTTACACATATGTGCCATATCCCTCTACCATATGTATTATATCCCTTTACACACAAGACAACTGTGCAAAGGAACTACCGTTTCCTATCCTACAGATGAGAAAACAGGAACCCAAAGTCCAGCCAGCCAGGAAATAGCAAGAGGTCAGGTACAAGTCCAAGCCACCAACCAGAGCCCAAACTTTCAAATCCAGAAGATTCAAAAGGCCTAGGAAAACAAAAGGCAGACCACAGAAAGACACATCCCTACAACTCATCTCACCAAGGCCATGGAAAACGCCATTACCCTGGAAAATCAAAAATAAACAATTTTGATTGTCTACTTGCTATAAGATCTCAGCAACGTATATTAAAGGAGTTTATCTGAATCGACTAATGCACTTGTGCTATGGTCAGAATTATTACCAAGCTAAAAAAGATTATTTTTTCTAAATGCGCTAAACCCTTAGACACTATTACAAAGGCTACAGCTAGTGTAACATTTCTGTTATCTTGGCTGACAGGCCTCAAGCAATCCCCCCCGCCACTTCTCCCTCTTAAGGCTTAAACACATGTTCACACAGAAGACAAGGGTCCACCGACACAGTCCCCACTGGAGAGCCCACCTCCCTTACAAAGCAGAGCTGACCTAAGGGACACTATAGGCAGAACTGGGTGTCTCCCAGCTCCCTTCAAGTGCTGGCTGGCACAGAGCTAACTCTCAGTCCAAGTTTGCAAATGCTTCTCTAACAAAGATGGCATTATGCAGAAGGCTGCCACACACTGCTGGTCTGGGAGTTCAAATGAAGTGACCACTGCCAAAAACTTTGTTCGGGTCCCCACTACTCCCCCCGCCCCACCTCCTGCCTTAAATAAAGGGCAAGGATTTGCAGTTTGGGGTCCTGCTGCCACTTGAAACCCATTAAAGTGGCCACATTGCCTGGGTTCTGGCAAAATGCAGCTCCAGTTCCTCATTTAATGTTTAATTAGCTACTGAAGAAGTCTGGCAGTCTCTTGGGTCAAGGGGAACTGCTGAAGACAGGGTGGGAGCCCAAAGAGGAGACTCAATACAAAATCTAAGCTAGGGGGAGGGGGCATGGCTGTGTACATTGTGTTTTTTTTAATCTGTCACAAAAGAGTGCCAAGGGTCAAAGCCAAAGGCAAGCCCTGAACTTGCCAGGACCTCTGGCCAGAGAGCAAGCTGCCTTATCACAGGGGATAACATGCCTCCAGCTCTTTAGAGCTCAGCTGCAGGTCCTCATGCCACCTTTCATTCCCCTCTTTCCAGTGGGCCCTGGCAGGTGTGGCCACTCCCTGCCCAGCTCAGCACATCCAAGGAGAGCCCTCTCAAATGTCACTTTGCTATTTCAAACCCACCAAGGATTCTGGACCCCTGCCACATGGACACAAATACCTCAGTTGCCACCCATACCCACAACTCAGGCACTTTCCCCCTCTGCTACCCACCCACCCCAGGAGAGAGAAGGGGGCACTGTAGAGGACAGGAGCCTAACTGAGAGGGGTCGAGGACTTCAGAGTTGGGAAAACTGAGGTAAGCAGACAATCAGGCCAAGGTTAGTTACAAGAACCCATTTCTATTATGTTCCTGAAATTCTTCACTGGACCAAACATTGGGTCTAGGATTTTAAGCAATAATCCATGTACCTCTTGAAATCATGAACAATGTCTCCTTCATGAGGACACATGAATTTTCTAAAAAGGAAAATCCATAGCTTTTATCACATTTTTCCCTGCCAAAAGCAAAGAGCCACTACACCATAAAAGATCCCCTTCCAGGGGTCAGGTCTCACCTGGCCAGTGACTCAGCAGTTCTCCTCACAGGGGCTTCAGTTTAATTCTGTTAAATCAGTTCTTCAGAGGACAGACGGGGCCATAGGCCAGGTACCAAGTACACTCTGGTCACGTGCAAACACCTCCCTATTTCACAGGAAGCCTGTACCAGGTGAGTGTGGCCAACACTGGCAAGTGGAATTCAAGACTGGAAACTTTTACTCTCAGCTCTGACACATCCTAGACTATTTGCAACCAAAACTCTAGGCCTCTGTTTCATCTGTGAAATGGGAATGAGATTTAATAATAAAATCCAACAAATAAGGCAGCTCTGAGGCCCAACCATAATCATGTATCTGAAGGTGTATCACCAAAAGTGGAGAACACACACCAGGCCTCCACTGTGGGGCTTACCTGCTCACTCTCCTCTGTTCTTGCTGCCCAAAGGAAAACACAACTAGCTATCACAGGAGGAAGAGAACCATTAGGGGTCTGAAAATACACCACAGACACATCTCTCCATCCACAAAACAGTCCAAGGGCCCCACATGGGAAAGGGGCCAGAACAGCACTAAGCCCAGAGTAAGAGACACACACATGCCTAGGACTGCCCATTTATAAAGGTCAGGAACAGATCACCCTGCTAGAGAACACAGAAGGAGCCCAAGTAGAAGCACATGGACTTTTCTTATCACTCTAAGAAGCACTGCTCAGCCTAGTGGGGACAGCAAGGAAATCACACAAGGGATCACTGTGGCCACAGGTTCTCTTCTGATTTAGGGACTCATTTCTCAGGAAAGTACAATGTAGACACCAAAGCCCCAGCACTCCATGTACACATGGCCAACATCAAGGCTTTGGGGCTCTGAAATAAGCTAGGAAAACCCAAGCAACCAGGTGTGAGGTGGAAAATTAGACAGTGACTCAAATAAAGACCCACCAAATTAAGGACAGTTTAAAGCCCTCTCTGCTGACTCACCTGGGTCATTCCAGACTTTGGAACATCTGGCCTTCACCTGAGATGGGTCTTTGAGGTCACCCAATTCCTGTCCTCGCCTACCATGGAGGGATCTGACAAGATCGACAGCTCACTTTTTTTTTTTTTGGTCTTTTTGAGTCAGAGTCTCCCTATTGCCCGAACTAGCCTGGATTCACTATGGAGACCAGACTGGCCTCGCTCTCACAGAGATTCACCTTCCTCTGCCTCTCTGAAATTAACAGCAAGCATCACCACACCCGGTTGACCTTGCACCCATATGGTGGCTGGCAGCTGTCTGTAGCTCAAGTTCCAGGGAATCCAGTGCCTTCTTCTGACCTCCTCAGGCATTGCACGACACAGGTATGCTTGCACACATGCAGGCAATACACTCATACACATAAAAACAATAGAATTTTAAAGAAGATAATCAAGATAATCCACAAAACTTAAGTCACCAAAAAAAAAAAAATTTCCAATATTCTACTAGATTACGCAGTCCACGTCACTCCCTCACTCCAAAGCACCTGTGTTCTTCCCCATTCACTCTTTTATTCCACTGGATACCTACTATGTACAAGGCATTATGGGAGCTATAGAGATAAATGGCTCCTGGCATCTGCCATGGAAAAATTTATAAACTATAGCCAGAGGGCTGGAGAGATGGTTCAGAGGATAAGAGCACTGGCTGCTCTTGCAGAGGACCCAGGTTTTATTTCCAGCACCCACATGGCAGCTAACAACCATCCATAACCCCAGTTCCAGGGGATCTGGCACCTTCTTCTGACCTCCATGGGCACTGCACAACTCAGGTGTACTTACTCACAGGCAGAGAATACACTCATACACATAAACTAAAAATAAAGGGGCTGGATAGATGGCTCAGCGGTTAAGAACACTAACTGTTCTTGCAGAAGACCCAGGTTCAAATCCCAGCACCCACATGGCAGCTAACAACTGTCTGTAACTCCAGTTCCAGGGGATCCAATAGCCTCCTCTGTCCTCCGCGGACACTGCACGACACAGGTACACTTAACTAGATGCAGGCAGTGCACACATACACATAAAATAAAATAATTAATAAATAAAATAAAATAAGAGCTTTCTTAATGGAATGCCCCCAACAAACTATTATACCAATATTAGGAAGGGATCTTCTATAAACATCCTAAGGAACCTTCAACTTCCTTGACAAAAATCCTCTCAGTTTCAGATTTGAAACAGGTTTTTATGTCCACATTTAGAGGCAAGGTCAGAAGGCATATAAATTATAGCCAGAAAGACAAATCTGAGGAAGTTAGCCAGGATCCTGCAAGAAGTAATGCCTGATGTGGAGTTGTGCCAGGTAATGTTAGAACCATAGACTCTGGAGGCAGCAGTGAGCTATGTTCACATCCTAACTCTATCACTGTGATTAACCTCTCTGCCTCAATATCTTCATCTATAAAATGGAGCTACAACATGTTTCCTCTAACAGAGTCAGTGGCAGGGTAAATGAGCAATTGCTGCAGTCAGCTCAGAGCATGGGAAGTGCACACACACACAGAGGCATTGTACAGGTGATTTTTATGAACCCTCAAATGCAGAAACTGAGCACAGAAGTCCTGGAGAACTGTGCACAGTAATACACACCTAATCCTAGTTATTCAGGAGGCTGAGGCAGGAGGACTGAGAATTATAACACAGTGAGACATCCCACACACACAAGCACTCCAAGGAGAAAAACATAAAGATTCATAAGATTTGAGTATACAGAGAGAAATACATTCTAACCAAGAGAGGAACAGACCAGTAAGAAGCTACTATAGGGCTGGCAAGATGGCTCAGCAGGTCAAAGTAGCAGCCTGAGTTCAATCCCTAAAATCTATAGTAGAAAACAGAGAACTGACTCCTGAAAGTTGTCCTCCCACTTCCACACACACTGTGGCATACGTACCACCCACACATATACATCATACACATACAAAAATAATAAATAAAATACACTACCACGATAATTTTAGCAAGAAGGGCTAACTCAATATGGTAGATGTGGAAATGAGGAAAAAGTAGATGAAGATTTGAGAAGGACAAACAGAAAAGAGACATCAGTAATTATTCTTCCGTATTTCTTCTCTTTCTTCTGATACAGTGCTGGGGAATAATCCTAAGGCCTTGTACCTGATAGATAACCACTGAGCTCCATCCTCGCAGACTGTTGACTATCTCTTCATTTCCCAGTTGTTTCTCTGCTGCCACCCCTCCAGATCACTCATCACATCATTCCTCCTCCCCTGTGACTGACTTGGGCCATAGGACATTATCAGATAGATCCCAATCTAAGAAAAAGAGGGCTTGATCCTCAAACCTATGAACCATGGGTCCCAACTAACATGACCTCGTCTCTTAGCAGTATCTTCCAAATGCCACGCCAACCACAGCAATCTGCACAGTTCTGCTGCCTTTCCTCAACAGGTCACTGACAGCAAACCAGTGTGCCACCTTCCATTGCTGCCATCTTGCTTCAAGATGGAAGACCAAACCACAGATTACAAAGAGAGCCTCAACCCATTAAGTATCATTACCTTCTATGAATGTTTCCTGTGAAAGACAGCATGAATGTCTCATCAAAGACTGGGTTAAGGAAATGGAGGGTATAACTCAGTGACAGAGGACAGAGTACAGAGATTGAGCCCTGGGCTCAGTTGCTAGCATGGGAGCAGGAGAGGTTGAAATAGGCACTCCCAACCTACCTCCCTCTCTGAAATGAAACCATTTGCAATGTAGTCAGAGACTTAGCTGCATAGGTTTGGATACTCATAAGTTTAAAAAAAAAAAAAAAGATTTCTGCTAGGTAGAAAGGTCAAGTTCATTGACCATTTTCATCTAGCTGCTGTACCTCTCAGCATCCCTAAGCTCTAGTTCAGGAAGCCCTATGATCATCACCACCAGATTTTCCTAAAAGAACCACATCACAAGTGAACTAGTCACCTCTCCTTTTCATAACTAAAAGTTCACCAGGCCAGAAGCACCACTCACCAACTTCTCCTGCTCAGCACTGAAGAGAACACAAGAACTGGTGAGTTAACGGAGCAGTCTACCTCAAGGGCAGTCACTTTTCAGTCATAACAGAATCCATCACACTGAACATGCCGGATACCAGTGAGCTCAGTCTGTGACTCCTCCTATCACAGGAGCCATTTTCACCATGACAACATCCAAGGCACTGGGAACTGACCACTTTGTGAAACTTAACCAGATGGGATCTGGTCTCTTAGGCCAGTTTCAAACTCATTATGCAAGGGAGGCAGGTGGGATTTGATGCTGCTCCTCAATTCCCATAGCTACAGCATGAGGACCATTCTTACACACTTGATGTCACAGCAAGACCAAAGAGATCACCTACTATGTGCACACACACAATCATCTGCAGTGCCAAGAGGAAGTAAGAACTAGAAGGTAGTGAAAGGCATCCAGGTACTTCCTTTTCCTTTTCTCATCTTTCCCAGACAAATCCTAGCCACCTGTTTCATCAGATCATAAAGTATGGCCAACCCAATCCAGGTTCAGAGTGTTTTTTTTTTCATGGCTGATGGACAGACACACGATAGATACCTTCCCTTTTTTTTAATGGACTTTAAGAAATTCATCCAGGGTCTAGAGAAATGACTAAGCAGTTAAGAGTACTTGCTGCTTCTGCAGAGGACCCAGGTTTAGTTCCTAATACCCACATGGCACCTCACAATCTATAATTCCAGTTCCAAGGGATCAGATGCCCTCTTCTGACCTCCACCGACATTGCATGCACGTGGTGACCTTACAATCCTGTAGGCAAAGCTCTCATACACATAAAATATAAATACATTTTTTTGAAAAGATTCATGCAGGCAGAAGGTAAAATTTGGGAATATTCTTTCTCAGCCCTGAAGAGGACACAAGAACTAATTTGAAGTATTTGGAGCCAGCCATGGTGATAATCCCAGTCCTCAAGAGACTGAGGTAGGAAGGCTACCACAAATTCAATCTTCATGGCAAGTTTTAGGCCAACTTTGTCTCAGGACCCTGTCTCAAAATTTTAAAAATTTAAAAAAGAACGGGCTGGCAACATGGCTTGGAGGGTGATAGCACCTGTTGCCAAGCCTGAGGACCCGAGTTTGATTTTCCAAGACCTACATGGTGAGGAGAAAGAACAGACTCCTGGAAAGTTGTCCACGCATATGCAGTATGTCATGCACAGACATATACAAAATAAATAAGTGTAATAAAAAACAGGTATCTGCCGGGCGTGGTAGTACATGCCTGTAGTCTCAGCACTTGGGAGGCAGAGGCAGATGGATCTCCGTGAGTTCAAGGCCAGCCTGGTCTACATAGTGAGTTCCAGGACAGCTGGGGCTTACAGAGAGATCCTGCTTCAAAAAGACCAAAAAAAAAAAAAAAACCAGGTATCTGGAGCTCAGCATGGTGAATGAGCTTAGCATCTGAACATGCATATCACACATCATCTGAGTAGAAACAGCATGAGCCTTACCTACTGCAAGCACGCAGGAGCATGCACACCTCCATGCACGCACATAGGCCATAATTTCAAAGACTACTCTCTGGGAAATGGAACTAACAAACATTCCTCAGAACTTCAACTACACTTTTAGTCAAAATCACATTTCACATTGGCTTTTTTGGTTGTTGTCACTTTTTCCTTAAGCCAATACCAAACAGGCTCAGTCCCCGCCCAGGTAACTGTCCACACTTAACAAACCTCACATGGTTCTGAATCCTGCAAACAACATCTAATTCTCCAGATACATATCTGCACTCTTTTGCATAACTGCAACATGATGAAA
Source organism: Nannospalax galili (assembly GCF_000622305.1). NCBI lineage: Eukaryota > Metazoa > Chordata > Mammalia > Rodentia > Spalacidae > Nannospalax > Nannospalax galili. The sequence continues at coordinate 2,534,816 of NW_008338126.1, read as the reverse complement.
TATCGTTTCCCAAGTTAAAACACTGGGGGGAGGAGGGTACAGAGGGGCAGGCAGCAGAGAGGTAGGTGGGCAGAAGAACGGGAAAAACAGCAAGGAGAAAATAAAGCCCACTGCCAGTTGGCTGTACACTTGCTTTTGGTACTAAAGAAGTTAGAGCTATCCAACCCTGTAATTATTGCCAGGATTAAAAATTTGTTACTCACATAATCATGAAAGGCTTTTGCTTCACTTGAATGTTCACAAGTGTCTCTCCTTTCAGGAGCTGCACAGTAAAGGTCCCAAAATACACTGCAAATCGAAAAACAAAGTAAGATCAGGTTACTAATTATTACTTGTGTATACAACAGCGAGTGCAGGATACAAGGCACTAACAGCACCAGGTCTCCCAAAGACTGCATCCTACCTTACAGCATTCACTAGACAAACTGAGCCCTGAGAACAAAGTGGATCCAACCTTTTCTGGCAAGACAGACATCTGTAATAGTTCCCATCTACCCAGTACCTACTCTTGTGCTGGGTGCTTCATCCTGGTAACAGTGTCCATTGCTAGTGGACACTGAAGGAGTTTCACATACTGGATCACTAAAGCTTGGAGGGGTCAGCACAGCTCACCCATTGGTGCCCAGATAAGAATCTGGATAAGAATCTACTTGTCTTATCTGCGTCCTTTTCGCCACCCCAAACCAAAATAGTTGCACTATATTGTAAAAAGGTTAAGTTGTCAAAGTCAGGGCACAACTATGATTCATCTACACAGCAATCTGGGTGACTCTGGCAATGAAGGGAACCTTACAGGTTTTTAATCTCACAACCCCCACCCCCACCCATGAGCCAAAGAGGAGGCTGTGACAACCAAGCATCTTATCCCTTCTCATTGCTAACAAAAGGCCCTCTTAAGACAGCACCCATCCAGTACAGAGTAGGGAGGGGAAAGCAGGCATAGACTGGCACCCAGACTCTATGTAATTCACTCTGTCACTTCAATGCTCCATGTTCATGAGAACAGAAACACAAGTCCTATGCAAACAGGAGAGTACTGGGAGAGGGGGGGTTCCTGGTATTAATAAGAGGCCTTAGAAACATTCCAAGATCAGAAACTAAGACCCAGCTGGAACCAGCTTGGGGGCACAATGGGCAGTATGATTGAGATCCGATCTGACTTGTGGTCCAGGGCTGCTACTAGCCCCATCACAGCCAGCTCCAGTTACTGGACAAGCATCTCCCTCAAGATGTGTCTATACATAAGCTGTTCCATCCAATCCACTCCACTGCCTCCTCCAGCTCCAGAAAGCAGCCAGCATTTTTTTAAAAGGGTTGAGTTCCAAGACACACTTCTAATAAACCAGACCAAACCCACTCAACTCCACTACAACCTGAGCCCAGCACAAGCAACCTTAACATTCCTGGAGGAGGAGGGAAAAGCTGCAGGAGACTCCAGGTACAACAGGAAAACCAGGACTCGTACAGCTGCAGAGGGGAGGCTGGGGAAGGTTCCTTCCTGTCTTCACAACTGCCCCCGAAGCATGCCACACAGGAAAGGCTTCAAGTCCTGAATTCTCAGTCCCTTCCAAGTACTTAACTTTCAATCAGAAGCCCAAGTTTCTACAAGATCCAGGGTGATCAGACCTGCTAATCCCATCTACATACCTCCAAAACCAGCAGCAACCAACCTATCACCCACTCCCGCAGGTGGAAACCTTGCGCCATACCAGACGCCTCCAACCCGGCAGTTGGGAGGTTGGCAGAAGTAATTAAAAACTCATTTTCTCTGCACAAGTTAGAACAGACACTTCATCCTCCCGCTGTTCAAAGAGACTTGAAACAGTAACCTGAGCTGGCAGTTAGGTACGTGCTAGGATCCCAACACTACACTGCATTTTCCTGAACTCCAGCAAAATATCACAAGCCACCCTGCTTTCTCTTGCTTTTCGAAAGGATGTGTAAGACTCCACCAATCAATCCCACAAAACACCCAGGTCACACTCATGACAACTTAGGCTTTGACTCTAAGCTTCCCTCCTGCCTAATGAAAAGACCACAGACTGCTTAGACCTGAAGAGGATCACAGATAAGGAAAGTGAGCCCCTAACAAGCTGCAGGCATCCTGCCAGGCCACCTCTGGTTGGTTAAGGTTCTTGGTAAAATAAGGCTTTGTGGTTACAGAGATGCTAGGGGGGTAGGGGGGTAGGGAGGCAGAGGAAAGGAAGGTCCAGTCAGTCTGAATCAGTGTTTCTACAGGAAGGGCAGCCCTTTCTTGCTTCTTCTCAGGGTCCCTGGAAAAGGCCCAGGAGATGTCTCGTAAGGTTTGGAGCTTACAGAAGAAAACATAAGGGACAGGCCAGTTGCAGAACAGACCTGGTGTCCCCTCCATTCCGCCCTGCCCCCACTCCTCTAATTAAAGCAGCATGCAGGATTGACAAAAACCCTTCTAGATATTTCCAAGCCCCTGCCTAGTGCCCCAGAGTGAGACAGAAAAGTAAGGAGTTTCTACCCTGGCACAGCAAGATTTAGTCAGTTCCCTACAAGTGGACAAACACCAGGAAAAAACTTCAGACATCAGCCTCTTCTACCCATTCCTCCTTACCAGGCCTGCCTCACAGAAGTGCCCTGCTCTGCCCAAAGGGCCTGCTCCAAGCCTCCTGTCTTTGTTCACTTGGACCCAGGCCTCAGAACAAAACACATACAAAACTATCACACAAACTTACCACCACCACGAGTGCAGAAACCCAGGTGGTTCTCCCAGTGTGATGTTTTTTTCCCATCGAATCTGGAAAAGAGGGAGCAGAGGCAGATTAGAGAGGCAGAAAGGAGGGGTTTGACGGGGCTTCCCCAGCCAAAAGGCTGTGAAGGCCAACTAACAATAAATGCCAAAAGGTGATAAAAATTCAAAATGGTGGCCACAGTGGCTGCTCCTGAAAACAAAGGCTCTAAGAATAGTGGGGAAGAGGGGGTGTCAAGAAACTGCATGCTAGGGAGTTCCACTCACCTCTGATAAGAAGGTCTGTGCAGATTTCTGTGCTCCTACGTGCAGTAAATATTCGTAGACGTATAAAGCTAACCTGGAAAGTGGGCAGGGGCAGACAGAGACAGAGGAAAGGGTCAGATCACTCTGGGGCTAGCTCTGGACCCTACCAGACACCTCTGAGCCCTGTCTGTGCCATCCCATTGTGGCCAAGACTAGAGGTAAGCCCCTACCACCCTAAGCAGGATGCCCGTAAGAACAGTTAGTGGGTGGCTACCAGAGACAAGCAGCCCCAAGCCGCGGGAGCTGGAGAACGATCCCCAAACTTGAACTTCCAAGTGGCTCTGGGACCAAACCCACATAGATCTTTCAAACTCGTAAGCCACCGGGGCCCTGGGCCAACCTCCTTTTCCCAGGCCACTCCAGCTCTCTACCCTCGCCCAGCTTGGGGGTCCGGGCAGACTCTCCCAGTCCGGGTGCTTGGCGCGCTCTGGAGAGGGCAGCAAAGCGCCGCCCTCACCACCTCCCCCCCAAACAACTGTCCCCCAAGCCTAGGGCCAGGCCGGCGCCGCCTTCCCAGCCCAGCCCGGCGCCCCAGAGCGCACCGGGCTAGCAGCGAGGCCGCGGGCAGGGAAGGAAAAGAGCTCCGGGCCGAACAAAGCCCCGGGCACGCACTCCTCCAGCCACCGGCGGACAAAAGGAACCTTCGGGGCTGCAGAAAGCCACGCGCCCCCTGCCCGCACCCGGTGGGCAAAGTGCGGTCACCGCGGAGGGCGCCCAGCCCCGGGGAGTGCAACCAGCTCGCTGCGGGACCTCGCCCACCCTCACCGTGGGCCCCCGCGCCCGCTCCGCCGCGCGCCCACAAGTGCCCCTCAACCGCGGCTGCCCCGCCGCCCCTTCCCCGGTGCCCCAGCCTCCGCGGTTCCCAACAATGGGCTCTCGCACGCCGCCGCCGCGAGCCAGGGACCTGGCCCCCGGGGGTCCAGGGCGAGCGGCGCGATCCCCGTGCCCACCTGCCTCCCACCGCCCGCAGCTCGCGGCGCGCGGCCCCACTCGCGATAGGCTTACTTTTCCCGAGCCTGCCCATCCGAGGGCACCGCCGAGCCTTTGCCTTTGGCAAACATGGTCTGCAGAGAAGAGGGCGCCGAGCCCGCCGCCGCTACCGTCCGGTCTCCCGAGCTGCCCTGCTCCCGGCCCCCTCCCGGCGCTCGCCCACTCTCTCGCTCTGCTCGCCGCGCTCCCTCCCTCTCCGGCGCTGGCTCCGCGCTCTTTCCAGCTGTCAAAGCGTCAGCCCCGGCCGCGGCCCCATCGCTCTGGAACTCCTCCCGCGCCGGCTCGGCCTG
>NW_008338126.1:2510496-2529867 GCF_000622305.1 Nannospalax galili | reverse complement strand
TTATCTCGGCCTCCCGCGGCTCGGACCCCGACCCTCCCTAGGCTCCGGCGGGCCCCGCCCCCGGCCGCCCTGCGCCCGCCCGGCTTCCCCAGCTTCCCCAGCGCCCGCCCGGGCTCCATGCTGAGCTGGGTAGCCGAAGCTGGCGCCAAAACGCGCGGCTGCTCCTTCACCAGACCATTAAAATACTTTGGGAAGCCCAGAGCGGAGCCGCGCGAAAACGGCCCTTGGCATGCTTTGGGGAGCCGGAGGAAAGGATGGGGAACTTGGACTGGAAGGGAGAGCGATTTCTCCCAAATTTTCAAGGTTTGCCAGCCCTTGGCAAGTTAGCTCCTCGCCTTCTCCACGGGAAAGGGTTCCTTTGGCGGTTGGGGGACGTCACCTGGGCGCCTTGCGACTCGGAATGCGCGCCGCGGAAACCTGCAAACTTCAAATAAATGGTGCTAAATTGGAGAGTGGGAGAACCAGAGCGGGACGAAGGGGGAGGGGAAGCTTCCATTGTCAGTGACCCAGGTGTACAATGGGAAATGGGGGGGGGGTACTGGCAGAGTGACCCAACTATTTGCTTCTGACTCCTTTCTGTACATGCCGAGAACCCCAAAAGCCTGCAGTGTATCCTCACTGGAGATGCTTAAGACCAGAAACTGGTGAAATAAGGGAAAGCTTCCCCCATTTTCAGACTGCTTTTAGAGCGTGGCTCTCTTTAAATGTGCTAACACTGTTGGCACTGTCTCTTTAAAAGAGTCAAGCAGAAAAAGCTGTGTAAGCGCTGATTGGCTGCCTGTTTGGATACATCTTTAGGGGAGCCTTGAAACTGTTAGCCTAGGTTGATTTTTTTTTTTTTTTAACTGCGCTGTTCCAATAAACAAGTAACGCCCCTCCCCCTAACATGCCTCGCACCAAACAATTAAAGGATAGGTCAGTGTCCTGGGGAAAACACGTTTCAAGTAGGAAAACTCAGAACTAGATTTCAACAAAATAATAATTCCCTACCATTAAAGTTTGCTTATTTTGCTCTGTAGACGAGAGAAAGGGGGCTTTTAAAAAATGCCCCGCAGCAAACAGATCTTCACTGGTTCTGGAAAGAGACTGGGTGCATTTTTGGAATATGCAAATAGTCTCCCTAAATTAGAATACACATGCCCTGTGGACCCCCTGGACTCACTCTGCTGTCTGCTGGGACCCAGAGCTCAGAGGGTAGAAGGGCAGTAAAAGAGAAACACTGAGCCCTAGTACGGAGGTATCTGCCAGCCCCTAGTTTAAAGGTTGTTTTGTCAAAGTGGGAAGAAGCATTGAGGTTGGGAGTTGAAATACAATGATAGGGAAGAAGAGGAAATAATTACAGTTATTTTTTTCCCTTAGGCAGTTTAATTTAATAGGGCCAACTTAAGGTACCTTAGGGCCCGCACTAATTAAATCGGTCTGCTCATACCCTTCCTCTGGACCTTCTTCCATTTTCGATGGGTTATGATGGCCAGAGATGGCTTGTCAACACACTGACTCACAAGATGCCTGACTCATTGGTGTCTGCAGGGCCTGCAGACTAAGGACCAGTTGGTTTCTAGGGGAGGGAAAGTACTGCCCTGGGGTGTGGGGGTGGGGGGCAATGCAGAGGCAGTCTCTCCCGTTTGGCCTAGCAGTCCCGGTGTGTCAGTGCAGCACATCTACTTCCTAGCCTATCAGCTGGCAAAAGTGAAGGGTCTTTTACTCTCTATGGTACGAGGTTCTACCATGCTAGGATTCTCTACTTTTTCACCCCAGCCCCTACAAAAGGACTGGCCCCTCCTTCCAGGGGATAGCGTTCGTTCAGGTCCCCTCCACAGACATCTTCCAAACACCCCTCCTTCTGGCTCCTGTCACCTTCTGTATCATTTGCTTGAACCTGCTTTCCATCCATTCTGCCCATAGTATTGCCACTTGTTTACCGTCTGTCTCCCCCTCCAGACAGAAAGGCAGACCTAAATCTGAGTCATCTGTGCCTCAGGAACCAACACAGGTTCCATACCTATGTGATTGCAGACATTCCAAGAAGCACCAGGGGACCCAGCTTAGAAAAAAAATAATAAAAACCACCCCAGGCCGGAAGTAGCTCCAGCGCTATGATAAGAAATTGACACCACCCACAGTAGGATTAGATAAGGCCACTCCCGCTGCCTAAGCCCCACCCACCTGAGCTAGAATCACCTGGAAGTACTATACTGTCAGATCCCAGAATGACTGAGCCATTTTAGATGTCCACCCCAGACTCAACCCCTTTCTTTCCGGACCTGTTGATTGACTACCTACTATGGGCCAAATGCTGTCCTAGGTATTTGGTAGTAAACCAAACCAGACAAAAACTCTTTACCCTGTAGAGCTGACATTGTTGGGAAATCCTCTACTCCGGGCCTCTTTCTATAACATGCTCATAGGAACATCCCAGGCCTTTTTCTCAGCTCCCAGGCTGCAGTCAGGTGTGCCTTCCCCTAACCAGACTTGAGCCTGCATGAGTATGGTTCACTATGCATTTCCTCCATGGGAACATGACTCCTCTCTGGGTCAGGGAACTGTTGTCATCCTGCTAGGGACTGCCACCATTTTACAAAGATGGTGAAAGGAACAGGAAAAATGAACTGAGTGACCAAATATGGAAGGACAGGCAGGAAAGAAGTATCTGCTGGGCTCCGACACCCACTTCCTCTCCCAGAAAGTGGAGCAGCAGAAATCCTGGGCTCCTGGAGGAGGTTGGAGAGGGCCAGGCCTTCAGAAGGTGGCAGTTGAAGAAGAGGGACTTGAAGCCCATGGGCTCAACCCAGAGGCTGTGCTTGCCAAGGAACGCCAGGGTATCTTGTTTCCTCTGCCTGGTTCTCAGCTCTATTTCAGTGTTCCTCACAGCTGCCGGAGGCCCAGGCTGCTCTCCACCCCTCATCCCTTCCTCCCCTCCTCCCCTCTGGGCCTGTTTTGATGGAAGCTGAGCATCCAGCCCATCCCCCTCAGGCCTCCAACAAACACCCTCAGTCCGGAATTGCAAGGAGAGTCTTCAGATCAAAATCTGGGAGGCTCTGCCTGCCCCTAGTCAGCTCAAGCTTTGGGAGGGGTTTCCCCCAAGGGCATCAGGGGCTTCCTGGGAAGACTGCAAATTCCAGCACCCAAAGACCTGGTTTCCAGGCCTGGCTTCACTGTTTTACTGGCAGCCATTGGGCAAGGAATGACCCTCTCAGAGTGTTCTGTCTGGGCAGTGAGGGTATTACTGCCCCCTGTTAAAGGCAGGAAGGACCGGATAGGGAAAATGTTAGGGACTCAGGTTCCAGCCTATTTGTCTGAGCCCACAGTCCTGACTGCCCTGTCAGTGGAGCGCAGAGCAACCCCTTCAGAAACTGGTTTGGGGGCTCAAAATAGGTTCAGTTGAGGAAAAATTCTGCAAACTGAAAAAGATGATTGAGCCTCAAGAGATAGCTTAAGAGTTAAGAGTGCTTGCTGCTCTGGAGTTCAGTTCTCAGCACCCCACATTGGTTGACTGTGACCCCAGCTCCAGAGGATCCCATGCCCTCTTCTAGCCTCTGTGAGCACCCATACCCATGTGCACATACACGCCAATAGACTTATAAAGAATCAAAAAATAGTAAAAATAGCCAGTCATGGTGGTTCACATCTTTAATCCCAGTACTCAAGGAGGCAGAAGCAGAGGCAGGCAGATCTCTGTAAAATCGAAGCTAGACTGGTCTACATAGTTCCAGGCCAGAAGGGGGTACAGGGGTACCCTGTCTCAAAAATAATAATAATAATATATCATATACATATAATATATAATCTTTTTTTAAAAAAACGACAGCCAAGCAATGTGGTACACACCTGTAATCCCAGCATTCTGGGAGGCAGAGGCAAGAGGATCAGGAATTCAGGACCCTTGGCTATATAGTGAGTTTCCGGCCAGCCTGGCTACATGAAACACTTTATATATATATATATTATATAAATATATAATATATAGATAATTTTTATTTTATGTGTATGAATGTATTGTTTGCATGTATGTGAGTGCACCCGTGTCGTGCAGTGCTTCAGAGGTCAGAAGAGAGCATTGGATTCCCCTGGAACTGGAGTTAAGGACAGTTAGTAGCTGCCATGTGGGTGCTGGGAATCGAACCCGGGTCCTCTGCAAGAGCAGTCAGTGCTCTTAACCGCTGAGCCATCTCTCCAGCACCAATGAAACACTTTTTAAAAATACTTTATTTATTGTTTTTATTTTGTGTATATTGCCTGGAATGCCTGTGGACATCAGAAGAGGTTATTGCAGAAGAGGTTGTTGCATTCCCTTGGAACTGGAGTTACACATGGTTGTTAACCATCATGTAGATGCTAGGAATCGAATCCAGGTCCTCTACAAGAGCAACCAGTGCTCTTAACTGCTAGGCCATCTCTCCAGCCCAAAATGCTTTTTTGGGGGGGTCTTTTTGAGACAGGGTCTCCCTGTAGCCCCAGTTGGCCTCGAACTCTCTCTGTAGACCAGGCTGGCCTCAAACTCACAGAGATTCGCCTGCCTCTGCCTCCCAAGTGCTGGGATTAAAGGTGTGTACCACCACGTCCGGCTCAAAATGCTATTTTGTTTTTGTTTTGGTTTTTGGTTTTTTTTTTGTCTTTTTGAGACAGGGTCTCCCTGTAGCCCCAGCTGTCCTGGAACTCACGATGTAGACCAGGCTGGCCTTGAACTCACAGAGATCCATCTGCCTCTGCCTCCCAAGTGCTGGGATTAAAGGCTTGCGCCACCACACCTGGCTCAAAATGCTATTTTTAAAGAACAGTTACTGCTGGCATTATTGGCCTTATTGGCTAGCAAACAGACATGGCTTGCTAAGGAAGAAAAGAATTTATTAAAGTTTAAAGTCAAATGTGCTTTGGAATGTCTTCCAACAGACATCATCCTAAGTCACTGTCATAGTAAAACACATTTTAGGCAATGTTTAGATGGGTTTAGTTTTTTTTGAGAAAGCACAGCTCTCAGGAGTACACAGAAGTACCAGGAAGTAAAGGCCAAGCCTGTCTAGACAACCAAAGAGAGCGCTGCCACAGACTGTGCTGCGGTGCTCCCCACTCCTCTGGCCTTCTGCAGGGTCTCTGTTCCCACTCCTGGTCCCTTAGTAGCTGCATCCCTCACTTGGTAAATGTGCCCATCATGCCCTGAGCCACAGATCAAATGTGTTCACTCCCTGAAGCACTTTTTCTGATTCTGTCCCCTCTGCTTGGACACCTTTCCCCCACATAAAGATTTTGGCCCCTCACTTCCTCTAGGTCAGCAGCCCCAGTCACTCCCTACGGAACATAGAGAAAGACAGTTGGCCTGGCCTGTTCTACCTTTCTCAGTAGCAACCATCACCACTTGCCAGAGTTGATGCTCATTTATTTATTTATTTATTTATTTATTTATTTATTTATTTTATTTATTTATTTATTGTTTAAGCACTCTAGGGGGCTTTATTGTCACCTTTTAAAAATATTTTATTTATTTTTATTTTATTTTATGTGTATTCGTGTATTGCCTGTATGTGGGTAAGTACACCTGTGTTGTGCAATGCTCACGGAGGTCAGAAGAGGCTGTCGTCGGATCCCCTGAAACTCGAGTTACGGACAGTTGTTAGCTGCCATGTGGGTGCTGGGATTCGAACCTGGGTCTTCTGTAAGAACAACCAGTGTTCTTAACTGCTGAGCCATCTCTCCAGCCCCTTTTTTAAATTACTTTTATGTGTCTGAGTGTGTTGCCTGCATGTATGTAAGTGTGTCATGTCATACAGTGCCTGGGACCGGAGTTACAGATGGTTGTTAGCTGCCATGTGGGTGCTAGGAATCGAACCCAGGTCCTCTGCAAGAATAGCCAGTGCTATTAAGTGCTGAGCCAGCTCTCCAGCCCCTATCCTCATCTTTTAAAACAAGTGCTCATTAAAAAAAAAAAAAAAAACAAACATAAAATAAAAATAATAAAATATTTTTAAAATAATTTTTTAAAAAGAGCCAAGCGTGGTGGCGCACGCCTTTAATCCCAGCACTTGGGAGGCAGAGACAGGCAGATCTCTGTGAGTTCAAGGCCAGCCTGATCTACATAGTTAGTTCCAGGACAGCTGGGGCTACAGGGAGACCCTGTCTCAAAAAAATTTTTTTTTAATTTAAAAAAGTTGAATAATTCATTACGCAAAGGTATTCTGAACACCTAATGTGCCAGGCACTATGGTGGGGCTCAGTGTGCAATGGTGAGCAAGATGCCTCAGGGTCCCCTTCTTTGTGAAGCCTACAACCCAGCAGAGAAGACAAGGTTAGTTCAGAAGCATACGGATACCTCAGTCAGTATACACTGTGCCAAGTGCTAAGAAGAATCAGAAGAAAAGTAGACTGCCACAAGAACAAATAACAGCAGGCTGATTTGATGGAGGAGAGCTGGTGGTCAAGGAGAGCTTCTCTGAGGAGGTGACCTTACCTTGTGTTCTAAAAGAAGGAAATAGGGCAATAAGCCCTGTGTGTGTGTGTGTGTGTGTGTGTGTGCGCGCGCGCGCGTGTGTGTGTCTGTCAGAAATGTTCCAGACCGGGGAGGGCAGTCTCTGCAGCAGGAGCTCTGTCAGGGAGAATTATTGATAGTTGGTCCTTGTGGTAGGAGCAGAAAGCCCATAGGTTCAGGAAGTCTTTCCTGCTTTGGTGTCAGAGACTCTCTAGACAGAGAACTAGAGTTGGCTGGGGAGGGGCTGCTGGTTAACAGTCCCTGTAGCAGCGCTGAGAGCAGGCAACTGAGCAAAGGCTGGAGTCACAGCCATCAAGATGCTGTTACCCAAAAGCCAGGCAACACAAAGGAAACCAGGAAATGACAAGTGTTGGAGAGGACATGGCGAGATGGGAATCTTTCTGCTCTGTTGGTAGGATGTGGTACAACCACTATGGAAAACAGTATGGAGGTTCCTCACAAAATTAAGCCCAGAGTTACCATATGATCCATCAATTCTACTTCCGAGTACATAACCCAAAGAATTAAGAGCAGACATTCAAATACTTGTATATCATTGGTGACAGCAGCAGAGTCATAAGAGCTGAAACATGAAAACCACCCACGTGTCCACTGATAAATGAAAAAACAAAATGTGACATACATGCCATGGAGTAGTATTCAGCCTCAAAAAGGAAGGAGATTCTGAGGAGGCATGACATACCTCTATAATCCCAGCACATGAAAGGCTGAAGCAGGAGGACCCTGAGTTCCAGACCAGCCATACTGAGACTGTCTCCAAAAACCAAACAACAGAAAAGGGCTGGATATGGTGGCAAATGCCTGTTATCCAAGCATTTGGGAGGTGGAAACAAGAGTTCAAGATCCTCCTTGGTTATACATCAAGTTCAAGGTCAATCTAGGATACATAGACCCTGTCTTGGAAACGAGAGCGAGAGAGGAGAGAGAGACAGAGACAGAGACAGAGACAGAGACAGAGACAGAGATTGTGACCAGGGCTTCAACATGGGTGGCTTCGATGGCATTATGCTAATTAAAATAAGCTAGATTCCAAAGAACAAATATTCTATGATTCCATTCATGCTAGTCAGCCAGCATACTCAGATTCAGGGGCATTGGGGGAACAGGAAATTTGGAGTTGTTCAGTAGCTAGTCTCAGCCTAAGAAGATGAAAAGAACCTGGAGAGGGAAGTGGTGACAGTTGTCCAGCAATGTGAATGGACTCAATGCCACCCAGCTGTGTACTTAAAAATAAAAAACAGTTCATTTCGTGGTATGTATATTTTACCACAATTTGTTTTACACAGGGCAACTGGAACCTGGGCTGAGAGCAATCAGGCAGGGGGCACAAGAAATGTTTAGTACAGGACATCAAGAGTCTTCAAAGGGGGCACCCAAAGGCAAGGTCCACATTATACCTAACCTAACCAGGGGGTGGGCTGGGAAGGGACAAGGAAAGCTGCCTAGAAGAGGACCCCAGGGGAACTGGGGAAGGGTGAATAGCCAGTAAATTAAAAATTCATTTACTTGCTGGGCCTTCAGCTTTGTCAGGCTAAGATGTTTGATTTTTTTTTTTTTTTTCCCTGCTGTAGACCAGGTGGTTTAGCCAGGGGAGGGTATTTTATGCTGGGAAGGAGCCTGGGGTCAGGGTAAAAAGAAGGAGCCTGGAGGCAATTGGGGAGCTTCAGTGTACCCACAGGTTTGGGAGAGGTTCTGGGGCTAGGATGGGAGAGGTTGATGGGTGAATATTTCCTGGGCCTGGTAACCAGTGAAGTAGCACCAAGGACTCCCAGGCTTCTGCAGTGGGTGCCCATGATACTATTCTGGGAGCCAGGAGGAGAGCAGGCCTAAGGGACAGGTGGCTTGAGTTTGAAAAGCCCATTAGAGGACCAGGAGAGATAGATGTGGCCAAGAGAAGGCAAAGAATGAGTCTGGAACCCCAGGAAGAAGTGTGGAAAGTCACCAGTATCTAGAGTTTAGATCAAGCCTGGGGGAGCACCTAAAGGAACCTTAGCATGATGTATAGATGAAAATTTGTTTTGTTTCAGACAAGATCTCATTCTGTAGCCCAGGCTGGCATGTAACTCACTATATAGCTCAGGCTGGCCAATGCTACTGCCTCAGTCTCTGATTACAGAGATGAGCTGGGATTACAGAGGTGAATCACCACCCTCTGCTTCTAATACATGTAGATAGGGTGCTTCACTGTGTCTTCCAGGGCTCTAGAATTTGTCCCTCCCCCTAGTGCCAGGTCCCACCTCTCCAGGTTTCATCCCTCCTGTGTGTTTTTCCTGCTACCTTAAAAGATTTTTTTTTTCTTGTCCGGCATGGTGGCTCATGCATTTAATCCCAGCACTCGGGAGGCAGAAGCAGGCAGATCTTTGTAAATTCAAGGCCAGCCTGGTCTACATAGTGAATTCCAGGCCAGCTGACACTACAGGGAGACTCTATCTCAAAGAAGAAGAAGGAAAAAAAAAAAAAACTAAAAAAAAGAAATATCTTCATCTCCATATAGGACGCCAACCTCTCTGGCCAGCGAGCTGGGAGTCAGCCTTTGTACTTCCTCTTCCTGACCTCAGCCAGTGCCAAGGCTGGTGAACTGGACCTGTCTGCCCTCTACTTCTAAGTTCCTTTCTATATCACTGCATAGGGTCCACTGACCTCCCAGCCTGTTGAACACTGCCCCTCTCTGCTGCCTCCTTTGCCAGCAAACGAATGTACTTCAGGTACTTCTGGCCCTACCCTGCTCCTGTTCAAGACTTGTCAGTGGCTCTCTATGTCCTATGTGATGGAGCCCATGCTCTTCAGCCTGAAAACCTGGTCTGCCTCTGCCTCCTCTGCATCTATTGCTTGCCACAAGTTGTTCTGGATAGTGGAGATAGATGTGAAGCAAGAGAGCCATAGCCCCTACCTGCAGCCTATGGGGAAGCAGACAGCTCTAACAATGCCTGTGATCTAAGGTGACAGGGCTATGATGGAGCACATGGGCCCCTGCGGACAGTGTGGGATTGCTAAGCTGGACCAGAGATCAGGAAAGGTGACCTTGCCTAGACTGTGACGGAAGCTGATGAGCCCTCCCAGGGAGAAACAGGAGATCCAGTGGCTCTGAGGAGCACCAACAGGTCCAATGGAGGAGAAGCCAATGGGAGACCCAGGAGCTTGGCCAACAGAGAGGAACCAGAATGACAGCACTTCTGGGAGGGAGAGAGTGACCCAAACAGTTTTGCAAAGAGCTCTGTGCAGGGCAAGGTTAGCCTGTTGAGAGCATTTCTCTGGGAGCAGTGGCAAACGAAGCCAGATCCAGATGGTGAAGGAGGAGGGGAGACAAGAGTGAGAGCAGAAATCTCTTGTGAGAAGTTTGACACACCGGGGGTTGGAGAGATGGCTCGGTGGTTAAGAACACTGGTTGTTCTTGCAGAAGACCCGGGTTTGAATCCCAGCACCCACATGGGAGCTGACAACTGTCCATAACTCCAGTTCCAGGAGATCTGAAGCCCTCTTCTGTCCTCCATGGGCATTGCATGACACAGGTGCACTTATATACATGCAGGCAACACACATAAAAAAAATAAAATATTGAAAAAAAAAAAAGCCATTTGACACACCATTGCCCAAGGGCAACTGCTTGTTGTTTTGGGCTAGACACAGAAGAAGCTAGAGCTTGTAAATACTGATTGGTAGGTGCCCTTGTGGAGGGAGAGGCCGATGGTACTAGAGGCAGAAGACAATATCACAGGAAGTTGTTAAGAAGAGGGGAAGAGGTTGGGGCTGAGAATGTAGTTAATTTGGAAGAGTGTTTAGCTAGTATGCACAAAGCCCTGGGTGCCATCCCCATTACTACATAAGCTGGGAGTAGTGCTACATGCCTGTAGTATTGGCCTGGGGAAGTAAAGGTAGGAGCATTCACCAAGTGAATCTGAAGCCAGAATAGCTAGCTACATAAGACTCTTGTCTCCAAAAGCAAAAAGTCAGGGGCAGTGAGACAGCTCAGCAGGTAAAGGTGATGTGTTGGAAAGAGAGAACTGATGCTGCTAGTTGTCCTAAGACCATTCACCTTCCCACCCACCCACACCCACCTACCCACCCACACCATAAATAAATAAACTTATTAATTTTAATTAATTTTAAAAAGGGATTGAGGGGAGGAGAGAAGGGATTGAGCAACTAAGTAGCCTATACCTCAAGGTGCTTCCAGGCCCCCAGCAGGCAAGCTCAATGATGTGGCTTAAAGGAAGAGTGGGCATTTACTAGGCAGCCCCAGCCCTCTCCAGTTGGTCAGTCTGTGGTGGGCTGAGAGGGTCCAAAGACCACTGCTAGAGGGGGTACAGCTGGCAGTTTTCTTCTCCTCACTATCTGGGGCACCTAAGCAGAGCTCACAGGCTCCTTCTCTAATTCTGATTCCTGTTTCCACGGAAACAGCATCAGCAATTGTCAAAGTCCCAGCTTTCAAACACAGGTCTCTTCCAAAACTTACTCTCACATGACTTAGGACAACAGGACTGTCAAGGTTGCAGAATCTTAGAGCATGCCCCACACTCTGTCTAGTCCACATCAACCTGGCTTCTACTCCAAACACTGTGTCCTATGTCTAAGGCTGACCACCCAGAAAGCCTAAGCAGCCATCCTCACTGTTGGCCTGAGCCTTAATTCACCCCTGAGGTCACAGTACCTGACGTCAACAGATTCCAGGTAGGTATCTCAGGATCCTGCCAGCTCAGGACTGGAAGCTCAGCCATGCCCAGTCCACAGTCCCCAAGGCTTACCCTTCCAAACCTGAGGGCATTGGAACCTAAGACCAGTCATTGAAGCCTGGGGGCATACAAGAGGAAGGAATGAGAGGGCACAAGTCTCTCACTGGCACCTGCCTGGTGGCACAAGGCAGGCTTACATGGAAAGATACAAATCAGGCTTACATTGAAAGAGCTTCTCCAGGAGAAGCCATGTGGCCTCACCTTTCCCTCTTCCAGAACCTGTGCTCTCTGCCTTGCTCTTGTAGCAATCTCTTTCTTTCTCTCTTCCTCCTTTCCTCTCTTTCTCTCTCTCTCCCTCTCTCTCTCCCTCCCTTCCTCTCTTTCTCTCTCTCCCTCTCTCTCTCCCTCCCTTCCTCTCTTTCTCTCTCTCTCCCTCTCTCTCCTTCCCTTCCCCCATCTCTTTCTCTCTCTCTCTCCATCTGTCTGCCTCCTCTGTCCCTGCCTCCAGGTCTGTCCTTACTGTCCCTCTCCATCTCTTTCACCCTTCACTAGATTTTCACCTGTCTTGGGGGTCTCTCTATTCTCCCGAAAGCTCAGGGATTCTACCTGTTCTGTCCTTTGCCACATCCCTCATGTGTGACCTGGTAGAAGCTACACAGTGGCAGGGGGAGGGGGTTCCTGCTTTCCTCCTTCCTTCTCTCCTCCATACCCTCCTCTGTCTTCCTACTTGATTTCTTTGGCTGTTTGTTGTTGTTGTTGTTGACGACATTTATTTATTTATTTATGGGGGAGTCCCAGGGATTGAACTCTGGTCATCAGGCTTGGCAGTAAGCACCTTTACCAGATAAGCTATCTCAGTCTTTCTCTCTGCTTTGTGTATCTTTGTGTATCTTTTTTAAAAAACATTTTATCGCTGGGCCTTTATTCCCAGCACTCGGGAGGCAGAGGCAGGCGGATCTCTGTGAGTTCAAGGCCAGCCTGGCCTACATAGTGAGTTCCAGGACAGCTGGGGCTACAGGGAGACCCTGTCTCAAAAAGACCCCCCCAAAAAATAGATTTTATTGATTATTTTCATTTTATGTGTATGGGTGTATTTCTTGTATGTATGTAAGTGCACCCATGTTGTGAAATGCCCCTGGAGATCAGAAGAGGGCGTTGGATTTCCTGGAACTGGAATTATGAACTGTTTTCAGCCACCATACGGGTGCTGGGAATCTAATCTAGGTCCTTTGTAAGAGCAGCCTGTGCTCTTAACTGCCAAGCTATCTCTCCAGCCCCCTGGGTTTTTTTGGGTCTTTGTTTTGTTTTTTGTTTGTTTTGAAACATGGTCTCAGAATGTAGCCCTGGTTGGCCTGGAACTTGCTGTGTCAATCAGGCTGGCCTCAAACTCACAGAGAACCTTCTGCCTCTGCCTCCTGAGTGCTGGGATTAAAAGCATACACTGCTGCATCCCATCTTTCTCTCTCTCTTTCTCTCTCTCTCTCTCTCTCTCTCTCTCTCTGTTTATATATCTTTTGACATGGGATTCTCTCCCTCTTTGTCTCTTACCTCCTGTTTTCTCTCCATTTCTGTGTCTCTCTATCCTCTCTCTCTCTCTCTCTCTCTCTCTCACACACACACACACACACACACACACACACACACACACACTATGGGCAGCCTTCCGCCAAACCATAAAACAGGAGTTTAGCAGCTACTTCCTGATACAGTCCCTCACTTCTGCCTCCTGACTCCTGAGTTGTGTTTTTCTCAACCCAATGTGACCCTCCCTGAGGCACCAACTCCAGGGCCAAAGGACTGCTCCATCCAAGAACCCAGGCACAGCTGCTGAGAGCAGCCACACTTTGACTGCAGTAACCCCAGTCACCACCCAACCTCTCCTAGGCCCTTATTTCCTCTCTGGGTTTGGGATGGATGACGGGAGTTCATATAAAGAGGTTACACATCTGGATCACAGCCTACAGACAACCCTAGCAGAGAGGCGGTGAGAAAGAGTGGTAGAAACATGGACACAGAGTCCTTTTGAGGACTTGCTCCAACCCTCTTCCACCCCCATATCCTGTGTGCCCTGGGCAAGGCCTCTGCCTTCCCTGAGTCTCTGGCAAGTGGGGGCTCATCTTTCTGGGTGGAGTATGGAGCAGTATGGTCAAGTGTCTCCCAGTGAGTGGTCATGTCAGTTTCTCCATGCAGTGCAGGGGATCTGCCTAGGAAAATCCCCATCAGGTACCAGTACAAGCTGGTCCCAGTGGTAGTGAAGTGCTTTGTTCTAGTTTGTTTCTCCATCGCTGTGACAAAACACTCTGACCACTACCAACTTGGGGAGGAAAGGGTTTATTCGGCTTACATCTCCCGAGTCACAGTTCATCAGGGAGCCCATGGTAGGAACTCAGGGCAGGAACCTGGAGGCAGGACCTGAAGCACAGGCCATGGAGGAATGCTGTTTACTGGCTTGGTCCCCTGGCCCCTGCTCAACCTGCTTTCTTATACAACATAGGCCCAGCTGCCCAGGGTGGCAATATCCATGGTGGGCTTGGCCCTCCCTCACCCTCAACAATCAAGAAAATTCCCCCACAGACATGGCCACAGGACAGTTCAACGGAGGCAACGCCTCAGTTGAGGCTCCCTCAACCCAGGTGTGCCAAGTTGACGCTAAAGCTATCTAGCACACGCTCTGAATTGGGGTCAGAGACGCTTCAGTGTGTGAGACCTTGTTCTGCCACCGACTGCCACGTTGATGTCCCATGAGCCCTGGCTTCCTCCTCTGTAAAATGAGGGTCACAGCAGGCACTCGTGGGGCTGTAGTGGATAAGTGGGATAGCAGCTATCATCTGCTTGGTCAAGTGCCTGACCTGCTGTGTGATGGGGAAATGGCAACTGACACTCATTTACTGTCTTATTGGCTGTAACACCAAACCTAAACTGTAGGTGGCATTTCACCTTGTTTCTAGGTGAGGAAGTTGAGTCTTGGAGAGGAAGGGTAATTTACAAGGTCCTCAGCTATTGGACTCTAAGCACCATGACTCTGGCATCATCACTGTTGTATTTAAAATCTCTTTCCTTGGGGCTGACAAGATGGTTCAGTGGATAAAGGTGCCTGCCATTCAATTACATGATGGAAGGAGAGAATTCCCACAAGTTGTCCTCTAACCTCCACACGTGCACCATTGTACACACATACCCACATACACAAAATAACTAAAATGCCATATATATGTGTGTGTGTGTGTCCCAGAAATCAATCACACACACACACACACACACACACACACGTGAGTGTGCGCCAGCCCTGTGCAGTCCATAGTCTTCCCTGAACACAAGCATGTGCTGCTGACTTCACAGGTAATGATGGTGTTTGCACCTAGTCTGAGGAGGCTAAGGGCCTTCCTTAGCCTGGAACTTGATATGCAACCTGGAATGTTGGGAGAGGGATGGAGGTAGCCAAGAGCCCTCCTTGGGGCTCTTGAAATTCATCCACTGGACTGTGTGCTATTTGTGAGGAAGACTGATTCTTAAACATGCCTCATCTCATACCCTGACAGGGAGGTAAGAATGGGGCTTGGAGGCCCCCTGGGGCAGGAAGGTGGATAAGAGGGCAGCAACTCCCTGATTATCCTGGGAACAGCACATCACAGAGAAGCCAGTAAGCCTCCTGGGTGAAGCCTGTTGCACTCAAAAATCTAGCCACCCAGGGACCTTGAGGTAGGGGCTAAACTCATGGGCAGCTTTCAGTGGAAGACCCAGCTGGGCCCCCACATCTGGGTTGCATATGCTCCATTCTGTCCTCTAGGCGGCTGGATTCCAAGAGCAGTCTGGGGTGGGTAGGAGCTGGGTTGGGAAATGGAGAGGAGGCAGGAAGGAAGCTCAGTGGCAGGACCTTCTAGCCAATGGAGTGCTTAACATTAACCCCACCACACACACAACTCCCACACATACTTTTCATACCTACGTGATATTTCTGCAACTTGTCAGAGCTGTGAGTCACTGTGGATTGCCATGCCTAGTGCCCGTAGTTGGTAGGTTAGTTGGCAGATATCAAAACAAATCAAACCCAGGTAACCAGGTGCTTGATGAGGTTTAAGCAAGATGCTGGGGCCATATTTGTTCTAGGTGAGGTAGTGCCACATCTTGGAAAATGAGCTCTCTTCAGGGTAACAACTTCTGCTAGAAATTTATTCCTTGCAACTCTGAAAACATGATTCCAGTGCAAAGAGAGGTTTTGCAACAAAGGAATTGTGCTCAAGGTTAGCAAAAGAGATAAAAGAAAACAACAACAACAACAACAACAACAACAAAAACCCAGGACCAAGGAAGTAACAAGAGAATGAAAATGAACACTACAGGGCTGTGAATGAGCACCAGAGCTCCCTGCTGGCCAAGATAAAAAGGAAAACATGATCATATAGAGAGCTCTTGATATAAAGGAAGCAGAACCCGATGTCCATTGAGTGCAATTTCAGGATTTTAAACATGCATTGCTTTAAGCTGTGTTATCCCCATTTTATGGACGGAAATGATTCATCTGTTACAGTGGAGGGGGCTGGGTGCTTCACCAGGATGTCCTCTTCACCACACTTGTCAGCTTCTGGAATATTGGATGCTAACAGTTCATGGGAAAATTTTCCTTGGGAATTGCCATGGCTTTGGGGCATGGCCACACTCCACCCAGAACCTCTCACTTCCAGGGGTACGTCCCATCCAGGTCACATGAGCTCTGCAAGTCTAGAACAGGGTTGCTTAAACTTTCCTGCTTGTAACCCCTTTTCCCCCAAGAAATTTTTTTTTAATTTTATTTATTTGTATTTTATGTATACGAGTGCTATGCCCGCTTATGTGTAAGTGTATCTGTATTGTCCGGTGCCCACAGGGGACAGAAGAAAGCATCAGATCCCCTGGAACTGGAGTTACAGATGGTTGTTAGCTGCCATGTGGGTGTTGGGATTTGAACTCAGTCTTCTGCAAGAGCAGCCCATACTCTTAACTGCTGAGCCATCTCTCCAGCTCCCTCCCCCAAGAAATTTTTATGCAATCTCAAGTATACAGGCTAGTGCTACTCACCTTTAATCCCAGCACTTGGGGAGGCAGAGGAAGGCAGATCTCTGTGAGTTCAAGGCCAGGCTGGTCTACATAGTGAGTTCTTAGCCAGCCTGGCTAAGACAAAACAAAACAAATAAAAAACTGTTTCCTCCCCAAATCAAACATTCTAAAATAATACAATCCAAAGATATGTTCCTTTAATACATGGTGAGAAATAATGGTAGGAAAATATTTAAAATGTTCCATGCTGGGTGTGTTGGCACACACTTTTAATCCCAGCAGAATCAGGAGGAGCTCTGTAAGTTCAAGGCTAGCCTGGCCTACATAATAAGAGCCTGTCTCAAAAATAAAAACTAAAAATAAATTCCATTGAGGTTTAACCATGACTATTGCTTGGTTACTGTGGCATCCTTGAACAAAGGATGTGCCAGCAGTGAGAAATCCCCATACTGGTGAAGGAGATGGCCCTGGCCAGCAGTAGGAGGAAGGGCATGTTCCTGTAGAAAAGGCAGAGTGCCCTGAGTCACATTCAGGTGATCCACTGAGGTGTTCTCTGGTGTCCCACGCCTGGAATTAGTGATATATGAGCAAGTAAATCCACCACAGTCCAAGCAGAGGACAGTAACTCAGAGCTCAGCTCCTTTAGGATGAAGGTCTGAGTCTCCACCAGTCAGGCTATTCATATCAGAGGAAATGCTTACAGAGCTCAGGAAAGTCTTCTCGGGGGTGGAAGAGGCTGACAGCAAGTGTCCATTATAGCCTGGAGAGCAACTTCTATACCCAGTGTTGCTGGGGTTTTTTTACCCCTTATTTAAATGGCACCAGAAGTTAGCCAAATGTAGGGGTACATACCTAGAATCCCAGCACTTGGGCAGCCCAGGCAGGAAGATTGCAAGTTCTAGGCCAGCCTGAGCTATAGAGTGTGATTCTGTCTCAAAATACCTCTGCACCCAAACGAAAACAAAAAGTCAAAACAACAACCAAGATGAAGATATCACAGGAAGCAAACTCAAGCAGGAGCCTAGAGAAGCTCTTCTAGATTGGGTCAAGCTTCACAGAAGCAAACAGATAAGGCAAGGCCTGTGGTGGGCCCTTTGTCCTCCTAGGGCCTCACTTCAAGGCTGACCAACCCTCCTGAGCTGCCTGGCATGCTAGCTGGCAGTTGCCTCTCCCAGGGACTTTCCTCTCTGTGGAGGTACCTCACCCAGGTCTTCCCTCCTGGGGTGGCCCATAGCTCATAACTGACTAAAGGGCTCTGCAATCCCAGCCACTACATTGTTTCAACTGAGGACACCTCTGAAGGGTCAGTGCAGCTCAGGCCTCTCTGTGGAATGAGCTGAGACCTCAGTTGCAGTCAGTGTCGCCTTTCCCTACAAGCACATCTTCCAGAGACCCTCCACCACAGCTGTCACAATCAAGGCCTGTTTCCAGGAAAGCAGACACGATGGCAAACTTGTTCAAGGTGACAGACTCCACATACACCTTCCCCACTGTGTCCTGAGGTAATTTCTCAAAGTTGACAAATGTTTTCTTGTATTAAGCCATAAAATTTAAATTCAGTATTTATTAAAGAGCCAAAAGGTTTAAAACATGTATATGACTTATAAGAGAAATTCCCTTATTCCAGGTACCATGGTTACATGAACAACCATTCCAAGTTTAATGGTATCAACAACAGCTGTTTGTTAATGCCTAGCGACTCCCTGGACCTTGACCGAGGCTGGCTGTTCTCTACTTCATACTGTCCAGGGCTTCCCCGAGGAAGATGAGGAAGACCCTAAGAGAGCAGAGCCCAAGAACTGTGCAGGTTTTGGCTTCCACCTCTCTGGTGCCTGGACTGGGGCTGACTTCACATTTAGACGCTACTGGGATCAAATTTCCACAATTTGGAGCTGAGTTCAAAGGAGTCTGAGGAAGTGTTCTGAGACACTGGGAGTTCTGAGGTCACCACCACGCCCAGCCGAATTTTTGTGATTTTTAAAATTAATTTTTTTTTTAGTCTTTTTGAGACAGGGTCTCCCTATAGCCCCAGCTGTCCTGGAACTCACTATGTAGACCAGGCTGGCCTTGAACTCACAGAGATCCACCTGCCTCCCAAGTGCTGGGATTAAAGGAGTATGCCACCACATCAGGCCTTTTCCAATTTTTATGCAATATAATTTGATAGTATTTAGATTCCCTCTCCTATCTGCCTCTCTCCCCACTGCCCCTTATCCCATTTAATGTAGTCATATATACATGAATTATAGAGTTTGATTTGTGTCCCAAAATCCTTCAGTGTGGGTACATCCACTGGGCCCTTCAAGAGTCTCATCCCTGTAAGACACTGTCTCTCCTCCCCAGCAGCCATCAGTTGCTACAAGTTCCTTAGGTTGGGTTGGGATTTCTTACTTACTTCCCCAAGTTTATGCTGGAATTTTGTCTGGTTTGAGCTTGCATAGACCTTGTGCATGCTATCACCGTTGCTGTGAGTTCATATGAATAACTGACCACCTGTCTAGAAGACTCTGTTTCCTTGTGATCATTCACCTCCTCTGGCTCTTACAAGCTTTCTGCCTCCTCTTCCACAATAATCCCAGGGCCTTAGGGAGCAGAGGTTTGAAATAGGTGTCCTACTGAGGGATAAGCATGTTACAGCCTCTTGTCTGCAATTGTGGGTTTCTGTGTTAATCACCATCTGCTACCTTATGATTATGATTATTATTATTATTTTCAAGACTGGGTCTTATGCTGCCCAGACTAGACTCAAATTCCTGGTCTAAATTCCTGGTCTAAGTCCCCCTCCTTCAGCCTCCCAAGTAGCTGGGGCTATAGGCATGGGCCACAGAACCCAGCTGACATCTTTTTTCAGACAGAGTCTCACTATATGTAGACTTGCCTGGCCTGGAATTTGTTATGCAGACCAGGCTGGCCATGAACTCACAGAGATCTGCCTGCCTCTGTCTCCCAAGTGTTAGAATTAAAGGCATACAACACCATGCTCCATCTTTTTGTGTTTTTTTTTTAAAGCCACACACACACCGCTGACTCAAGGCTCTAAAATTCTATGTAAAATGAAGTTGATTATAACATTATTTATAATGCTTAAAAGCAAAATAATCCATAGAGATGGAATAATTTGTGCCACAATATCTCTCTATCATGAAATACTATGCAGGTATTTCATGCAGGAAAGCGTTCTAGTTA
>NW_008338126.1:2505633-2510225 GCF_000622305.1 Nannospalax galili | reverse complement strand
CTCTGTGAGTTCAAGGCCATCTACATAGTGAGTTCTAGGACAGCTGGGGCTATAAGGAGACCCTGTCTCAAAAAAAGACCAAAAAAAATTTACATATTGATATTATAATTATAAAATATAATACATATTAAATAGATAATATATGTATTATATATTCATATGTATATCATGTAGGTTTTATTTTGCTTTGTCTAGTTTTGTTTGGGACAAGGTTTTGCTATGGCTGGCCTCAAACCGAAGATCCTCCTGCCTCAGCCTCTCAATGCTGAGATTACAAGTTTGTGCCACCACACCCAGTTTAAAGTCTGTTTTAATTGTAAAACTTTTCAATAGACTGAATAAAGCAGCACTAGGTAGTGAGGATCACGATTCCTTGTGCAACAACTCCATGCTGTCAGGGAGCTTCTGGTTTGCTGGGACAGACACTTAGGAGGGGGCTGTTGCTCTTTGGCGACATTTCCGAGGAGATAACAGGGGTTTTGAAAAAAGCCAGACGAAAGAAGAGAGCAGGTGTTCAGTGGGGGAAGTGGGTACTCAACATCCCTTCCATCCATCCTAAATGGCATTTCTGTTGCTACTGGTTGGTTTAGCACCTGGTGAGGACTGCTAGAGGTGCTGAGAACTTTCTGAGCACTTAACAGGGAGACACCAAACAAGGACCATTTTTTCTCTGCAGGGTATTGTCATGACTGGTATGCAATTTGAGTCTGCTGCCATATCTTCCAACCCAGAAAAGGTTTGAATTCAGGATGAATCTACCCCAGGGCTGCAGAGACAGGGACCAAAAGAGCTGGTTCCTCTGCATTTTTCAGCTGCTGATTGTCTAGAGCGGGGGTCTCCTCTTGCCTCCTTCAGGAGCAAGGTTACAAATCTGTTTCCTGGTGGTTTCAACCAGTTTGAGTCAGAACTGAAAGAGCAAGTCCCACAGCACAGCACAGCACAGCACAGCACAGCACAGCACAGCACAGCACAGCACAGCACGGCAGTGGGAGGGAAAAGCTCAAAATGGGGAAGAGGATACTGTCTGCCGGCTGCCAGGGAGAAGCCAGGAGGGCCAGGGCATGGATTATGCCATCAAGGTGCCAGACCTTTACCTGAAGGGGAATGGGGAGCTGGTCAGTCTTTTGTTTGTTTTATTTTTGTTTTTGAGACTAGGGCTCCCTGTAGCCCCAGCTGACTTGTAGCTCATTATGTAGACCAGGCTGGCCTCAGTCTCACAGAGAGCCACCTGACTCTGCTTCCCAAGTGCTGGGATTAAAGGTGTGCACCACCAGGCCCATCTCTGGTCAAGAGTCTTAAGAGACAAGGTCATTTCTTTCTTAGGAAAATCACTCTGGCAGCTGAAACAATTTGACGGTAAGATGGAGCAAGTTCAGGGAGACCCAGTGGAAGACTGGAGAGAGGTGACTGGCAAGGCAGGAAGACAGTGCAAGGAGAGAAGCAAGAAATAGGAAGCTGGAAGCAGGGCCTGGTGGCACATATCTGCAGTCCCAGCACTTGGGACGTGGAGGTAGGAGGATCATGAATTGAAGGCTAGCCTAAGCTACATAGTGAGTTTGAGGCCAGCCTGGGATATATGAAACCTTGTCAAAAAAGAAAGGGCCAGGTGCAGTGATGTGTACCTTTAATCCCAACACTAGGGAGGCAGAGGCAGGTGGATTTCTCTGAGATTGAGGCCAGCCTGATCCACATAGTGAGTTCCAGGCCAGCAAGGGCTATAGGGAGATCCCGTCTCAAGAAAAACAGAAGCAAGGGGCTGGAGAGATGGCTCAGCGATTAAGAACACTGGTTCTTCTTGCAGAAGACCTGGGTTCAAATCCCAGCACTCACATGGCAGCTAACAACTGTCCATAACTCCAATCTCAGGGGATCCAACAGCCTCTTCTCACCTCCGGGGGCATTGCACAACATGGGTGCACTTACCTGCATGCAGGCAACACATGCATACACATAAAATAAAAATAAATAAATAATTTTTTTAAGTTAAAAAAAAGCAAAACAGAAGCAAAACAGAAAGAAAGAAAGAAAGAAAGAAAGAAAGAAAGAGAAAGAAAAAGGAAGGAAGGAAGGAAGGAAAAAAGAGAGAAAGAAAGAGGAAGGGAAGGGAAAAGATAGGGGATGGGACTGTGAAGTTGTCTGAGTTGCCAGGCTGGGTGGTCAGCTGACTGTGGGAGCAGGAGAGATGAGGCTCCTACTGGGTTTCAGGCTTGGGCATCTGGAATCCATGGTGCAGGGCCGTGAGAAAGGAGTGGCACAGATGTGAGTTGGAGATAAAGTTCAGTCTAGATGAAGTGTGAATGAGGTGTTCAACACCTCATCTGTGTGGGGAAAACCTCACTGAAGGGCCTCCCTTGCCCTTCTACAGACCATCTTGGCTTGCTTTGGGGCCACTGTCATCCGCCTCAGCAAAAGGCAGACCATGATCTGCACGTGACCCAATGACATGCTGTCCTCTGCAATCTTTTTTTTTTTTCTTTTTAAAAAAGCTTTACTTATTGATTGATTGATTGGATTGATTGTGGGGGGGGCACTATAGCACGAATGTGGATGTCAAAGGAACAACTCTCATGAGACCATTCTCTACTTCCTCTATGTAGGTTCTGAGGATCAAACTCAGGTCATCAGGATTGGCAGCAAGCACCCTGACCCACAGAGTCATCTTGCCAGTCATTTTTTGACTTTTTGAGACAAGATTTTGCCATGTATCCCTGGCTGGTTTGGAACTCACTATGGCTGACCATAGTGAGCTGTGATGATCCTTCAGCTTCAGCCTTGTGCATGCTGGGATTACAAAGTTCTGCTATGCCCAACTTTTTTAATTTTTTTACTCTGTAGCCCAGGCTGGTTTCAAACTTACAATTCTCTTGCCTCAGCCTTCCAAGTGCTGGGATTACAGGTGTACACCCCTGTGCCTGACTCCCTAAGAATACGAATCTTGGCCTGTTGTATAAAGCAGTTAGCTTACCCCCAAGATGGAGTTTTGTTTTAGTCTGGGCTCCCCAACTTATACCTGGGCAAGGGCTTGTAACTAAGAAGTGCATTTGGAAAGCGATTCCAGTAAGCAGGAGAGAGAACAGGGGAGAATCCTAACACATTAGCAAGTCGTACACTCCATCCCACTGGACCTTCCGAGGCGGGAGCCTGAGCTTCAGAACAGTGCTGGAGCGGAGGAGAGAAAGAGAGACTCCCACCACTTGTCAACATTTCAGCAGATTTTTGTTTGTTTGAGATAGTCTCTTGTAGGCTAGGCTAGTCTCACATTTGCTAGGCAGTTGAGGATGACTTTGAACTTCTAATCCTCTTGCCTCCACCCCGTGAGTGCTATTATAGGTATGTATCACTAAGCCAGGTTTGTTTCTTTTCTTTTTCTTTCTTTTTTTTTTTTTTTTGAGACAGGGTCTCTCTGTAACCTGAGCTGGTTTAGAACTCACTATGTAGACCAAGCTAGCCTCCATCGCAGGAGATCTTCCTGCCTCTGCCTCCCAAGGGCTGTGATTAGAGGCATGCACTGCCATGCCCAGCTGGGTGTTTTATTTGTTTTGAGTCAGGGTCTCACTTGTGGTCCAGGAGGGCTCCTGATCCTCTTGCCTCAGCCTCTTAAGTGTTAGATTATAGGCTTCTAGCAAATTTTTCATCTTGAAATCTGATAGGTGAAACTGGTATCTCATTTGTTCACTTTGTTTTAAATTTATTTATGTGAGGTTGTTCATATTTTTACTGTTTATTGGCCATTTGTATTTCTCTTTATGTAAACACCTTGCTCATATTCTTTATCCACTTTTATGTTTGTCTTTTTAATTTGTTAAGATTATTTCTGTATTAATAAAGTTTTGTTTATAAATTATACTTTTATGCATTTATTAATTGACATTTATTTGCCTTTACAGTTTTTGTGATTATAGAAATTCAAAGGTTTTTCATGTGTAGGCCAGGCTGGCCTAGAACTCACTATGTAACTCATGCTTCCCTCATACTGGAATCAATCCTCTTGCCTCAGGCTACCCAGTGCTGGGATTACAGGTATGACCCACCAGCCTTGGTGTAAAGTATTTTTTATGTTCTCCAGTTAATGGTCATTTTTTTTTTCACAACTTCTAGATTGATGTCATATTTGACATATGTGCTCATTTCCAGGTAACAAAATAGCCCACTGAGGGGCTGGAGAGATGGCTCAGTGGTTAAGAACACTGGCTGCTCTTGCAGGGGAGCTGGGTTTGGTTCCCAGCACCCACATGGCAGCTAACAATGGTCCATAACTCCAGTTCCAGGGGATCCAATACCCTCTTCTGACATCCTTGGGCATTGCATTCACATGTGGTAACTATTTTTTAATTTAATTTAATTTCTTTTTAAATTTTCTGTGTATGTGTGTTGCCTGAATAAAGGTAAGTACACCCACCCGTGTCATGCAATGCCTGCAGAGGTCAGAAGAGGCTGTCGCATCCCCTGGGACTGGAGTTACAGACAATTGTTAGCTGCCATGTGGGTGCTGGGATTCGAACCTGGGTCTTCTGCCAGAACAACTGGTGTTCTTAACCACTGAGCCATCTCTCCAGCCCCCTAAAATATTTTTTAAAAAATAATAAATAATA
>NW_008338126.1:2482906-2504833 GCF_000622305.1 Nannospalax galili | reverse complement strand
ACATTAAAAAAATAAAATATATATTAAAAAACAGCTCATTGATGCTTTTCTCCTGCACATTCATGATTTCATTGTTCCTGTTAAACCTTACTCTGTCTGGGATTTAACTTAGATCCCTGAGCACGTGCTTTGCTAGTGACTGGCTCTCTTCATTGTTCCCATTTTTCTCGATGGTATCTACCATCTCTTCAGTTATGTTTAGATTTCCTTCCATCCCCAACCTTTGGATGAGGTTTCCCCCTCCCATTTTTGAGAAAAGTTCTCAAGGAGATGCTGCTTCAAATGAGGAACCATACCCATATTCCAAGCAGTGGGACAAAGGAGATTAGAGAGCTTACTCTCCTCTCTGTGTGAGACTTTTCATGCCTGTTTGACAGAAGGAAGCGTACACGTGGACATTTGCCATGCTACAGAGTATCATAGTGAGGCTATGGGGGTTGCCGGGGCTGTGGGGACTTAGGCATCTTCAGGTGATTCACAGGTGGCAGCATGTGGGAGGACTTGTTTTGTGATCCTTTAAGTACATTTCTGGAAATTAATTCTGAGCAAATAATCAGGTATGTGAATATTCACATACTAAAGAGCTGATCAGAACAAAGGCAGTAAGAAAACACTGAAACACTTGTAAAGCTATAGGTTACAAACGGACATATAAAAGTGCAACAGTCATGCCAGGGAATATTTCCCAGCCACTCAACAATAACATTTTAAAGAACTTGTCAGTTGGGTGTGGTGACTCACTATAATCCCGGCACTCAGGAAGCAGAAAAATTGCTGTGAGTTCAGGCCAAACTGGGCTACTAAGTGAATTCTAGGCCATCCTAGACTACAAAGTGAGACCTTGTTTAAATACAAACAAACAAACAAACAAAAAACTGGGTGTGATGGCACATACCTGTATAGTCTCATTACTTGGGAGGTGGAGACAGGAAGATCAGGGTCATTCTTAGTTGTATAGAGTTCAAGAGGTCCTGGCTTGAAAAAAAAGAGAATGCAAACAACTTATACAGGATGAGATGAGAGAATTCCCCCCCTTGTTTTTTTTTTTTTTTTCCTTTGGAGCTGAGGACTTGAGGATTGAATCCAGGGCCTGTGTTTGCTATGAAAGCGCTCTATCACTGAGCTAAATCCCCAGCCACTAGTAACTCTGAATTTGGGCAAGTCATTCTTCCTATATTTGTTTTCTCCTCTGCAAAATGCAACACTGTCCATACTAAACTCATAGCATTGCTGTTTGGATTAAATAAGACTGAATACACACAAAGAAAATGATCAGAGCCGTGACATGGCTCAGTGGCTAAGAGGGGTTCCTGCTCTTGCAGGGCACCAGCGTTTGGTTCCTGGTACCAACATGGTTTATATGGTTTACAGCTGCCTGTGACTCCAGCACCAGGGGATCAAACTCCCTTTTCTGGTATCTTCAGGAACTTTCATCCACGTACGTGCACATACACACACACACACACACACACGCACACACACACACACGCACGTACACATAATTAATACCCCCTTCACACACCTTTTCTGGTATTTTTGAGACAGTGTCTGGAGACGGTCTTGCTAGTATCTCTGGCTAGTCTGGAATTTGCCATAGTGAACCAGACAGGCCTTGAACTTGCCGAGATCTTCTTGCCTCTGCCCTCCAGGTGCTGAGATTAAAGGTGTGTGCCACCAGGTCCAGCAAAAATAATTTTTTTAAATATTAAATTTTTTTAAAAAAATTTATTTATTTTATGTGTATGAGTGTCTTTCCTGCATGTATGTAAATGCACCTGTGCGTTCAGTGTGTTGCGGAGGCCAGAGAGGAAACTGGATACCCTGGAACTGGAGTTATGGACAGTTGTTAGCCGTCATGTAGGCATTGGGAGCCAAACCTGGGTTGTCTGCAAGAGCAGCCAGTGCTCTTAACCACTGAGCCATCAATCCAGCCTTTTAAAATATTTTTAAAACCCACAGAAAGGTCAGGCGTTATGGCCCACTCCTATAATCCCAGCACAAGAGAGGCTAAGGCAGGAGGAACTCCAAATCTAAGGCCAGGTTGGTCTACACGCTGAGTTCCAGGGCTGCAGGGCATCCGATGCCCTCTCCTGGCCTCCTTGGGCGGAACTCCAAATCTAAGGCCAGGTTGGTCTACACGCTGAGTTCCAGGGCTGCATAGAAAGGCCCCATCTCAAAACCAAAACCCGGGGCTGGAGAGATGGCTCAGAGGTTAAGAGCACTGGCTGTTTTTCAGAAGACCCAGGTTCAAATTCCAACACCCACATGGTGACTAACAACACGGTCCCTGTAACTCCAGTTCCAGGGCATTCTATGCCCTCTCCTGGCCTCCTTGGGCATGATGAGGGTGTACTTATATACATGTAGGCATACTACTCATACACAAAATAAGTTTTTTTTAATTAAAAAAACAAACCAAAACCAAAACTAAACAAACACACCAATAACAAACATCATGAAAAGCAACTGAAGAAAGACCCACAGGAAATTTCTAGAAAGCCAACCCCGGTGGGGTATACAGATGCTTCTAATTTTCTTCTTTACAATAGTTTGGTATTTTTCAAATTTTCTAAAATGACATAATTAGGAAATAAATTCGTTTAGGTGAGTAAGTGAACTGTTTTTATTGTTCTTTAAATAACAAATTACACGGCTTAAATGTAAATGATTGGATTTTTTTAAAAACATGGTCAAAAATTTAAAAAGTTTAAAACTGTATACATGTGGAGAACCCAAGTCTCTTACCCAGACCTGTTTCACAAGTGCCCACAGGCTCTTGGGCTCTCACTGGGGCCACCCCTCCCACATTAATGCTTCTCCCTTCCCTTCCCTTCCTTTCCCTTCCCTCCCCTCCCCTCCCTCCCTTCCTTCCTGTTGTGCTCTCTCTCTCTCTCTCTTTTTTTTTTTTCCCTGTCTTTTTGATACAGGGTTTCCCTGTAGCCCCAGCTGACCTGGAACTTACTATGTAGATCAGGCCAGACTTGAACTCACAGAGATCCACCTGCCTCTGCCCCCCGAGTGCTGGGACTAAAGGCATGGACCACCATGCCTGGCTTCTTTTTGGTTTTTTTTTTTTAAGACAGTGTTTTATTCTATTGCTCAGGTTGGCCTAGAACTCTTCATTCTCCTGTCTCGGCCTCCCCAGGCCTGGGATTAGAGGCTATATCCCATGTTTAGCTGCTGTTTTCTACTGTGATCTTTGAAACTGAGAAAAAAAAAAATCATAACCTTCAGTGATATAATCTAACAGAAACCTAACTTAAATGAGCTTAAACAATAATTTAAGTAGTTGAAAAATCTGGGGGCAGCTGTGGCTTCAAGCTTGGTTGGGCCCAAGGCCTCTAGGACAACAGGAGAGGGCTGCTGCCAATTCTTTCTGTGTTGTTGGCTTCATTCTCAAAGCAGGTTTTCCCTGGGGAGCCCCCAAAGAGGGCTCCGGCAAGCTCCAACACAGGTGTTCTTGGTAAATTCACACTCTTGGTAAATGCTACAAGTTTGGTATGGTCCACAAAAAGCAGCATTTCTCTCCCAGAAGCTGGGCTAAGGATCTCAAATTTTCCTCTCATTGGCCTGGCCTGGATCATGTGTTCACCTTGAGGCCAATCATTACGTTCATGGTGATAGAATGTTCAGGTCAACCAGGCCAGCATGAGAGCTGAGTCTGAGATCAGTCTTGCCGGAACCTACAGTAAGGCTAAGCAAGGCCCTAAAAGGAAAATCTAGTTTTAATTCATCTGTGGTGGTACATACCTGTAATCGCAGCACTTGGGAGGCTAAGGTGAGAGGATGAGGATTCAAGGCCAGCCTGTGCTACATAGGGATACACTGTTCAGAGTACAGAGAGAGAAACAGTTGGCTTTGTCAAAGAAGGGAGAATACACATAAACAAAAACAATACAGGTGACCACCACCTGGCCTAGTCCTCCCAGAATAGTCCACTTTTTTTTTTTTGGTCTTTTTGAGACAGGGTTTTCCTGTAGCACCAGCTGGCCTGGAACTATGTAGACCAGGCTGGCCTTGAACTCACAGAGATCCCACTGCCTCAGCTTCCTGAGTGCTGGGACTAAAGGCATGCGTCACCACGCATAGCCTGAGTATTCCACTTTCACTCAACTCCTACTTATGCTCTGCTTTTCAGAGGTTTGTGTGAAAGTCTTAGCGGTGGCTCTGCGCAGCAGTGTGGTATGAACCTCCGGAATGCAGTGTTGCTGAGCCCCTTCCCAGAATTCAGAAGTTGTCACTTCACACTGTGAGTAGGGTTCTTTTGGTTGCTGTTTGCTTGTTTTGTTTTATTTAATATGTTTTTTATATACCATAGGCAAGCCTCAAACTCACTATGTAGCCAAGGATGACCTTGGACTCCTGATCTTCCTATCTCTGCTTCCCAAGTGCCTGGCATATGCTAGTTTATCAAATTCCTTTTTTGATTTCAGTAGATTAAATAAGTGCACTTCCAAAAGTACAAAAAGAAGTTGTGGGCTGGAAAGATGGCTCTTCAGTTAAGAGCACTGGCTGCTCTTGCAGAGGACCTGGGTTTGAGTCCCAGCACCCACATGGTGGGTAACAACCCTTTGTAACTCCAGTTCCAGGGGAATCCGACCCTCTCTTCTGACCTCCGTGGTCATTGCATGATACGGGCACACTTACATTACATACATGCAGGCAATGCACCATACACACAAAATGTAAAAAAAAAAGAAAGAAAAGGAAAGAAAGTCAGCTACAGTTCACCAGGGACTGGAAGGGCACTCCAGGTTTGCCTTTACTGCTGCTGTTGGTGTGAAGAGGGTCAAACTCAGGGTCTTGCACATGCTAGGCAAGAACTCTACAACAGCTCCATCCCCAGCCTGAATGATCTTTCAGTATTTAAGGAGATTCTCCCTAATGAGCCCTACCTTCCCAAGGTAGAAGACAGAGCTCCAATTCCCAGCCTCCTTTGCATCATGGAGACAGATATGTGACAGAGGCTCTGCCAATCAGATGCTCTTACCCAGAACTTTGATACCAGAGGAAGCAATGTGAGGAAACAAAACAGGCTCTGGAACAGACCCCAATTTTCAAGTGAGGAGGGGAGAGTTGTAACACATCAGGTTTTTGGGAGTCAGCACAGGTTACAAGGTTGAATCCCTGTGTAGATACAACTTTAGCATTTGTGGATTTCTGTTGTTGAAGCTGAAGTCTTCCCTTTTGGTGTTTGGTTATGATGGTGGTAATTACAGCAGGTCCTCAGATGACCAGTTCTGCTATGTGGTGGAACTACGTGCCTAGAAGTAGTGTTCAGCATTAACTTTGTACCTGTCTTCCTCATGGTGGTTCTCTGAACCATTTGACAACCAGTAACAAACTCTACCCTCACTAACAGGCCAGAGTGGATTCTATTGCTGGCAACCCAGACCCTTGCACACACAGAGGGAGCTAAGATGCTCTGCTGAGTGATGGGGCGAGGGAAGTATCCTGGGCAGATCATGGAGAACTAGGGTCAGGTTAGGGGTTGAGTAGGCAGCCGGGTGCTACAGGAGAACCAGAGTAGAGAAGTGGCCGTGCCTGGATGTCAGTCAATGAAGGCCAAGAGAAATGGCTATGGACTCAAAACTCACAGGGCTTGGTTGGAGAGATGGCTCAGAGGTTACAAGCACTGACTGCTTTTGCAGAGGACCTGAGTTGGATCCCAGCATCTACATAGTCACTAACAACCATCCTTAACTCCAGTTCCAGGAGACCGACACTCTCTTCTGGCCTCTGCAGGCATTGCATGCACATGGTGCTCTTTAATGCATGCAACACATAGCGAGACATAATGCATGGTTTACATAGCGAGTTCCAGGTCAGCTGGAGCTACAGGGAGACCCTGTCTTAAAGAGACTAAAAAAAAAAAATTCACTTATGGAAAAAGAGGTACCTAATCTTATACACACACACACACACACACACACACACACACACACACACACACACAGTACCAAGCTCAGTGTGGTGATACATGTCTGTAATTCCAGCACTTGGGAAGCTGAGGCAGGAGACTTGTGAAGTCAAGGCCAGACTGGGCTGCATAACAAGATCCTGTCTCCAAAACTGAAAAGGAGAGAGGGAAAAAGGGAGAGAGGTGGGCTGAGGAGGTGGCTCAGTGGTAGGATGCTTGCCTAGCATGCCTGTGGCTCTGGTTAATTACAGGGGCTGAGAGGGAACATAAGAGCCTTCTGGACACTAGAAATGGTCTGACTTTTAAAATTACATTTATTTATTTATTTTTATTTACTTATGTGCATACCACAGCACACATGTGGAGATCAGAGGACAACTTTCAGGAGTCTATTCTCTTCTTTCCTCAAATAGGTCCTAGAGAAAACTAGCTTGTCGGGCTTGGCAGCAAGTGCCTTTACCCTCTAGAGACATCTCAATGGCCCCTATGTTCTGAATTTTGATATAAGTGGTAATTATAATCATCAAGTGCACTCTAAGATTTAAGAAATCTAAGCACTGGAGAGGCTGAAATAGAAGAATCATGAATCTGAGGCTGCATAGCAAGACCGGTCTTAAAAAGTAAAAAAAAAAAAAAAAAAAAAAAAAAAAAAAAAAGAAAAGAAAAGAGGAACTCTATCTATACCTTGATTTGATCTTTAAAATATTTTAATAATAATAAATATTACATACTGCTTGTATATAAGTGCACCCCTGTCGTGCAATGCCCACAAAGGTCAGAAGAGGGAATCAGATGCCCTGGAACTGGAGTTGTAGATGGTTGTTAGCTGCCATGTGGGTGCTAGGAATTGAACCTGGGTCTTCTGTAAGAGAAGCCAGTGCTCTTAACTGCTGAGCTATTTCTCTAGTTCCAGGTTTTTTGGAGTTTTTTTTTTTTTTTAGACAGCTTCTCACATACCCTATACGTTGTCCTCAAAGTCACTATTTAGCTGAGGATAGCCTTGAATTTCTGATCTTCCTGCTTCCATATCCCAAGTACTGGGATTACATGCATAAGCCACCAGACCCATTTTATGCAGGGATGGGAGCTGGGGGGGATATCAAAACCAGGGTTTCATACATGCTAGGCAAGCAGTCTACCAACTGACCTACATCCCCAGACCTATGGCTACTTTTGTTTGTTTGTTTGTTTTTGGGGAAAGGGTCTCTCTGTAGCCCCAGCTGGCCTGGAACTCACTATAAAGGGTCTCTCTGTAGTCCCAGCTGGCCTCCAACTCACAGAAATTTACCTGCCTCTGCCTCTCAAGTGCTGGGATTAAAGGTGTATGCTACCATGCTCAGCCCTTTTTTATTGACAGCCTCACTGTGTAAACCTGGCTAGCCTGGAACTTGCTATATGGACCAAACTGGCCTCCAACTCAAGATTTGCCTGCTTCTATCTCCTGAGTGCTGGGACTAAAGGTTTGCACTACCATGTCCAGCTCCATAACTACTTTATATTTTATTATTTTTATTTTATGTATATCACCTGCAGGTAGGTAGGTGCACCCATGTCAGGCAATGCCCACAGAGGTCAGAAGAGGGCATTAGATCCCCTGGAACTGTAGTTATTGATGGTTGTTAGTTGCCATGTGAATCCTGGGATTCAAACCTGGATCTTCTGCAAGAACAGCCACTTGACTGCTGAGCCATCTCTCCAGTCCCTATATCCCTATAACTACTTTTTTTTGAGACAGGGTTTCCCTGTAGCCCCAGCTGGCCTGGAACTCACTATCTAGCCCAGGCTGGCCCCAAACTTGCCAGTCTCTTTAGTACTGGGATTATAGACATATGCCACCATACCTGGCTTCAACATATATTTTAAGTAAATTAATGGATGACCGGTGGTTTTATTTTGTTCCAATAGCAATATTTCTGCTGCAACATCTTCAGCAGCAACATCTCCAGCTTCTGTTTCACAGGTTTCTGGAACCTTCTCACTATTCTGCAGCCCCTAGAATTGTTCACTCCTGGGGGCTGGAGAGATGGTTCAGCTGTTAAAAGCACTGGCTGTTCTTGCAGAGGACCCAGGTTTGAACGCCAGCACCCACATGATGACTAACAACCATCCACAACCCCAGCTCCATAACCCCAGTTCCAGGGGATCTGATGCCCTCTTCTGTCTTCCATGGGTATGACACAGTGCACTTATATACATGTAGGCAATGCATACACATAAAATACAAATATAAATAAATAAATAATAAATAAAAAAATAATAAATAGAACTATTCACTCCTGCCTGAGGCTGTGTTCTTATCCAGCCTGTGCTATTCTGGAATGGGTTTGTGTTTTTTTTTTTCCTTCTTTCCTTTTTTTTTTTCTTTTTTTCTCTTTTTGAGACAGGGTCTCCCTGTAGCCCCAGCTGTCCTGGAACTCACTATGTAGACCAGGCTGGCCTCAAACTCATAGAAATCCGCCTGCCTCCACCTCCCAGGCCACCACGTCGGCCTTATATTTATTTTTTTGTGTCTGTCTGTCTGTCTGTACATGCATGTGTGGACATCATAAGATAGTTTGTGGAAGGCCAGGAGTCCATTCTCTCCATCTACCATGTGGGTTCTGGGAATCCAACTCAGATCAGGCTTGGCAGCAAGCACCTGCATCAGTTGAGCCATCTCACTGGCTCTTGCCCTCTTTTCTAACAATCTCCAACTCCCTTCATGTAAGTTCTTCCCAAACCCTTCACTAACTCCTTTGTGCTCTTAAAACTCAAATAGAGTCATCTTTTTTCTCTGTTTCTGACCCTCAACTCATGGACTTTGAGAACACGGGCATGCTGTTTAACTCTGGGCATGGTACTCTCAACTGCATCACCCCCTCCCCAAGTCCTGTTTCTTAATACTCACCTCCCACCTCCATGCTCCAGAAGCTTGCCTTCCATGGACCTAGGAAACCTTGCCTCTAGTTTCCTGTGGATTCAACCAGTGGGAGCCCCCGCAGGAGACAGAAAGCCAAGCATTCCTCTCCTTCCCCTTCACTGTGGTCCCAGCTCTCTCAGGTAGCCCACTTCCACAGCTCCAGCAGGCACCCAGTCAGACCTTTAGAAGGCTCCACTATCCCTGTAGGTTTCCTTAACCCTTCCTTACCATTTTGTTCATGGGAAATTGGTTCCAGGACCCTAGGCAGATACCAAGGTCCACCAGTGCTCAAATTCTTTATTTGCATATAACCTATCACATCCTCCTATGTACTTCAAATAATCCCAAAATGCCAGGCAAAGTGGCACACGCCTTTAATCCCAGAACTCCAGAATCAGAGGCAGGCAGATCTCTGTGAATTCAAGGCCAGCGTGGTCTACATAGTGAGTTCTAGGTCAGCTGGGGCTACAGGGAGACCCTGTCTCAAAAAATAAAAAAAGACCAAAAAAAAAATAATAATCACCCCAAGATTACTTAGGAGTGTAAATGCTATTTAGGGGGAAGTATGCATGTTTAATACAGATACAATTTCTCCCTTGTTTGTTGCTGCATTTGCTTTTGTTTTATTGCTGCTGTTTTTTAAAAATTTTATGTGTATGAGTGTATTGCCTGCATGTATGTAAGTGCACCCATGTCGTGCAGTGCCCATGGAGGTCAGAAGAGGGCATCGGATCCCCTGGAACTAGGGTTGCAGATGATTGTTAGCTATGGGAATCGAACTTGTGTCTTCTGTAAGAGCAGCCAGTGCTGTTAACCACTGAGCTATTTCTCCAGCCCCTGTTGTTGCTGTTTTTGAGACAGGGTCTCCCTGTAGCCCCATCTGACCTGAAACTTGCTATGTAGACCAGGCTGGCCTTGATCACACAGAGATCAGCCTGCTTCTGCCTCCTGAGCACTATTAAAGGTTGGTGAACCTTATTTTTTTAGTTTTAAGATTAAAAAAATTTTTTTTTTTTATTATTTTAATATTATGTGTGTGAGTGTATTGCCTGCATGTATGTAAGTACACCTGTGTCATGCAATGGCCGAGGAGGTCTGAAGATGGCTTTGGCATAACTCCAGTGGAACTGGAGTTACAGATGGTTGTTAGCTGCCATGTCGGTGGCTGGGATTTGAACCTGGGTCTTCTGCAAGAACAGCCAGTGCTCTTAACTGCTCAGCCATCTCTCTAGCCCCCTTAGGATTTATTTATTTATTTATTATTTATTTATTTATTTATTTGTTTATTTATTTTGAGACAAGGTCTCCCTGTAGCCCCAGCTGACCTGGAACTCACAAGAGATCTACCTGCCTCTGCCTCCAAAGTGCTGGGATTAAAGACTTTCACTTGCACATCTGGCTAAGACTTATTTTTAATTGTTTGTGTGTATACCTGTGTATGTGTGTGAGTATGTATATATGTGAATGCAGATGCCAAAGGAACCCAAGGGAGGGGGTCAGATCCCCTGGAGCTGGTGTTACGAGTGGTTATGAGCTGCCTGATGTGGGTACTGGGAATCAAATGCTGATCCTCTGGAAGAAAAGCAAGCATTTTAAAATGCTGAGCCATCTCTCCAACACTTTTTATTTTTCACTTTCTGTGTGTGTGTATGTGTGTGTGCGTACACATGTATTTGTATCTGTGGGGACCCAAGTACCATTAGTGCATATGTAGAAGTCATAGGACAACTTGAAGCAGTCAGTTCTCTCCCTATATGAGTCCCAGAAATCAAACTCCAGTCTCAAGGCTTGACTGCTAGTGCCTTTACCTGAGCCATCTCACCTGTCCCTTAGCTGAAAAACTTTTTAACAAAACTAATAAAGGTAGTAAGATTCCCAAGTCTGAAGGTATCCAAGTTCTGGAGGCAGAAAAGCAACGGATGGTGATGCTGAAAAAAATTTCAGCAAGCAAATAGAGCTTGAAGAGTTGGTTAGATATTTACATTTTTTTACTTATTTATTTTTATTTTATACATATGAGTGTTTTGCCTGCATGTATGTAAGTGCACCACATGAGTACTATGCCCACAGAGGCCAGAAGAGGGCATCAGATTCTCTGGAACTAGAGTTACAGAAAGTTGTTAGCTGCCTTGTGGGTGCTGGGAACTGAACCCAGGTTCTCTGCAAGAGCCGACAGTGCTCTTAACTGCTGAGCCATCTTTCCAACCCCTAGTTAGTTAAATATTCCAAGGTCTTTCCAGTTCCAAGTGTCTGAAATGTTGACCAGGAGTCAGAGGAAAAGAAAGAGAAAAATCTACTAACTCAGGTTTGAAGAATGGACACAGACTTGTGCTACTTTGGTTCTAGACATCTCTTAAATGTTATCCAGGGGGCTGAGAGATGGCTCAGCAGTTAAGAACACTGGTTGCTCTTGCAGAAGACCTGGGTTCGAATCTGAGCACCCACATGGCAGCGTAACTCCAGTCCCAGGGGATCCAACAGCCTCTTCTGACCTCCATAGGCATTGCACAACATGGGTGCACTTACCTACATGCAGGCAATACATGCATACACATAAAATTGAAAAAAAAAAAAATCCGGTTGGCTGGTATCATATACAGAGTAAATGAAGCCCAAAGAGAGAGGACTTGTCTAAATACACTTAGATGTGCTAAACCCCAAGGTTCCTAACTTCCAGCTATACTCATATGTCAGTCAGTTGTCCATTACTATAATTAAATATCTGAGGCAATTAACTTATAAAGAGAAAAGGTTTATTTGGGTTCACAGTTTTGGAGGTTCTATCCCATGGTCAGGTAGATCCATTGCTTTGAATCTCTGGTAGGGGTGCTGGATGACAATGGTAGGGAGCAAACTGCTCATCTCATGACCAGGAAGCAAAAGAAAGGACAGACTGAGATTTTACTAGTCCCTTCATGAGCACATCCCCAATTACTTCTCCCAAGACCCTTCCTTGTAAAGGTCCACTTCACATCCTCATAGTGACCCCTAGGACCAAGTCTTTGGGGGTACAGTCAACATCCAAACTATACCAGTTTCCATATGCAGTAAGATTTGGAAGAAAATGAAATTTTTTTACAAATGATTTTTTTTTATTTAGGAAGCATCTCATAAGCCGGGCATGGTGGTACACGCCTTTAATTTCAGCACTCAGGAGGCAGGCGGATCTCTGTGAGTTCAAGGCCAGTCTGGTCTCCATAGTGAATCCAGGCCAACTGTGGCTACAGGGAGACCCTGTCTCAAAAAAAAAAAAAAAGAAAAAAAAAAATTAACATAACTGAAGTTGGATAGGCGGATCTCTGTGAGTTCAAGGCCAGTCTGGTCTCCATAGTGAATCCAGGCCAACTGTGGCTACAGGGAGACCCTGTCTCAAAAAAAAAAAAAAGAAAGAAAGAATTTCACATATCTGAGGTTGGCTTCAAGCTGGCTGATCTTAAAATTCTGATCATCTGGCCTCTACCTCCCTAGTGTTGGGATAACAAGAGTGCCAGTGTACCATTATACCTGGTTTATGCTGTGCTGGGGGTTGAACCAGGTCTTAATGCATACTAGAGAAATAATTTACCAACTGATTCATAAGCCTAGTACCTTTCTATACCTTTCTAGGTTTTTTGATGTATGTGTTGGGGAGTTGTTGAAATAGGATCTCATGTAGCCCAGGTTGACCTTGAACTCCCTGTGTAGCAGGGGATGATCTTGAACTGATTTTCCTTCCTCCCAACCCATCTTTTTTGAATCAGATGTAGGTAACATCAGTAAGTTGGTGAGCTGGCAAAGGACCACACTTGGAACAGGAAGAGGGCATCTGAGATCTTCCCAGGATAACTCACAGTACTCACTTTGGGGGGTGGGGGCTGATAGAGGGAACAGAACAGATGTGGTCAGGAGACCCTGAAGGCGGTTCCAAGGAGGCAGCTCTGGAACTTCCCAGTACAATGATCAAAGCAGGGAGGTCTTCTTTCCTACAGGTTGCCATTGTTTAGAAAGGGGGTTCTTGTCTAAGTTAAGGGAAAAAAACTAGTGTGCAGTTCCTTTTCCAATCCATAAATGCTAGAATCCCAAGGTTGGGAAAGATCTGACACCCCCAAGGGATACTAGAAACATTTCTGTCCTGTTCCCCTTTCCCCCCTAACCTGAGTGTTCTCCTGCACTGGCTTCTTCTTTCTATGCCTTTCACAGGCTAAGTACATTTCTGACTCTGTCTGGGACACCCTTCCTGCAAATCTCAGCATGTGCAGTGGAGCTGTAGCACACCACCAGAATCTTCCCTCTAGGCCCCCAGTGGCAGAGAGCACTGGTACTAACAAGTGTCAGTGGAAATGACTGTCCATCACTGACAGCTGGCCCCTTCCTAGGGCGCCAGAACCATGGCAGTTCAGAGCATGGGTTCAGAGACCCAGCCTGTGCCTATGAGCAGGGTCAAAGCACTGGCTCTTCTGAGGCATTCCCAGCTCCAGAGCCCTATGAGAGTCTTCAAAGGCTTTTGTCATGCCTGTAGTCCAACCCACCTTTTCCCTTTACCAAACCTGTTTCCTGCTCTGATTCTCTGGGGTCAGCCTAGGAGTGCTCCAAATAAATGCCGTGCATTTCTCCTGACCACGGCCAGCAGCATCCTTTCCATCACCATATGTAATGTTTGCCCTATCATACCCTGTGTGTGTGTGTGTGTGTGTGTGTGTGTGTGTGTGTGTGTGTGTGTGTGTGGTGTACAGAGGCCAGAGGATGTCAGTGTCCTGTTCTGTCACTTGCTTTCCTTATTCCCATGAGACAAGATCTTTCACTGAAACGGGAGATAGGGTGGTGGCCAGTAAGCCCCAGTGGTCACCCTGTCTTCTATAATTCTGGTGCACAGGTTTTTAATGTGGGCGTTAAGGATTTGAATTTAGGTCCTCATGCTTACACAGCAAGTGCTCTTACCCGGAGTCAGCTCCCCAGCCCTTCCTCCCTTCCTTCACTATTTTCAGTCATTTACTATTTATTTTTTATTTTTTTAGACAGGGTCTCTTTATGCAGCCCAGGCTGGCCTTGAATGAACTCATGATCCTCCTGCCTCTGCTTCTCAAGATCTGGGATTACAGGTATGCACCACCAGGTCAGGTTTTTGTCACCTTTTGAAACTACTTTTTGTTGTTTTGTTCATGCATTGCCTCTCTTACATGTTCCAAGAGCTGCAGCTTTGTTTTCTGCTGTGTCACCCGGCCGGCTGGAAGGGCCTGGGACATAGCTGATGCTCACTAAGTATCTGTGGATTGAACACAGTAGGCAAAGAAATGAATGAGTGAGGCTTGCCTTTTCTGCTCCTCCCACCCCACCCCCAGCCCCAGAGCAGGGCGTCAGCCCCTCCCCACTGTGACCCTGGCTGAGCTGGGGCCTCCTGGGAGGATGAAGCCTACAGCCGCCTTGGCTGCCTGCCCTGTATTGATCAAAGCTGGGAGGCCTGCTGGCTGAGGTCTGTCCCAGTGTGGGGGCGGGGCAGGGCAGGGCAGGGGATTCTGGCTGAGATTTGTCCAGGGCTTGCCTGGGGCAGGGTAAAGCTTTACTGAGCACCCATCTGCTGCAGGGGCTGGCTGCACCCCTGCCTTATACCTCCCAGGGAAGGCCAAACCATCCCCAGGAGGATAGGTGACAGGAGTATGCAGGGCACATAGACAGTGCTGGCCAGCCATAATCTCTTCCAAAGCCAAAGGCCACATGTTAGCCATATATAAGTTCTATATGTTCCCGTTGGGCAGGGGTCTTTTTTTTTTTTTAATGCAATACATTTATTTTGGTTGTTGTGGAGGTTGTGTGGATATGGGTACACATGTGCCATAACACACATGTAGAGGTCAGAGGACAACTTGTGGGAGTCAGTTCTCTCCTTCCATCATGTGGGTCCTGGGATTGAACTCAGGTCATCAGTCTGGTTCTCGGCAAGTGCCTTTACCCATTGAGCCATTTTGCTGGCCCTTGAAACAGGGTCTCATATAGCCCAGGCTAGCCTTAAACTCATTATGTAGCTGAAGATGATCTTGAACTTGTGATATTCTTGCCTCCACCTCCCAAATGCTGGAATTACAGATATACAATGCCTGGTTTTTATATGATGCTAGACCCAGGGTTTCATACATGTTAGACAAGTATTCTACCAATTGAGCTACATCCCCAGCCCTACTTGCATATGTTTTTATTTATAACTCTGAGAGAGATTCTGGCTGAAAATTATGCCTATTTAATAGATGAGTAAACTGAGGTCTCAAAAGCATCATGATGGCTCAGGATCACATGACAGGTTTGTTGGTAAGTTCTTCCTATACACAGTGTGTATTGTTTCCTGGCAGACCCAGTGCCAGGACACACAGGGAGACAAGACCTTTGCCTTCCTATGCTCAGGAAGGGGTGAGTATTTCAGGGGCACTGAGAGAGGGCTGGGGGCCCAGAGATCTCCAGGCAGGGTTCCGCCCAGGTTTGCACTTCCCTTCTGCCAACCCAAGTGCCTTCC
The DNA here is from genome assembly GCF_000622305.1 of Nannospalax galili. Classification (NCBI taxonomy): domain Eukaryota; kingdom Metazoa; phylum Chordata; class Mammalia; order Rodentia; family Spalacidae; genus Nannospalax; species Nannospalax galili. The sequence goes on along the minus strand of NW_008338126.1, from coordinate 2,489,533 downwards.
TGGAGGATTTAGGACTGTGTTGAGCAGTTGTTTTAAATTTCCGGGCAGGGGGCTGCAAGGGGGGTAGGGGAGGGGTGCTGCAGGCTGTCTGGGGTGTGGGCTGCTATTTACCAGGGCCTTTTGTGGGATGCAGTGCTTCAGGCCAGGGAGCCCACAATTGCTTCCAGCTGGGCTGTCAGCCAGGCAGAGGCCTGGGGGTGGGTGGAGAGGTGGCAAGAGAGGACCACAGGGCTCAAAGGGTCCTTTCTAACCCAGTGTCCTTCTGCCTTGATGAGTGGTTGCGCTTGCTGGGCTTCAAGGCCTAGAGGGGCATCCCTGAACATAAATGTATCTATAAACTGGGAATCCATCCGGCTGGGCCTGCACTCAGCTTTATGGCCCTTATGTACTTAATCTTTCATTTCCTCTCCCTGCTCCATCTCCCTGCTCACTTCCCCTCTTTCCCCGGAGGACTTGCTCAGCTCCACAGTGAGTCCCTTCCCTTCCCCTCCCCCACAGCCCCTTTGTCAGAAGGTACCTGTATGGACAGCTGCCGGTGCTGCCATGGTCTCTGTTGGCTCACATTCACTCAGTATGGCAACAGTAGTGACTAAACCTTGTCTGGCATATGATGAACCCCGGAACTCCTCTGTATGCACAGGATAGGCTCCTTAGCCAGCTGCCAGGCCCTAGTTTCCTCTCTTTCCCTCAGACAAACCCCTAGATTCCAGTGAAACCGAACTACAGTGGACTCCAGGTTTCTACCTTGCTCCTATGGTTCCTCAGCAGAATACCCATGGCCTCTGTTTGATGTTGGCTGCAAAGTACCATCTTTCTCCATCCAACAGGCATCACAACTGGGATGAACTACCCCTAGGGTGGTGCAGGGTTTATCTTCTGTGACTTTAATCTGATTTTCTGGGGAAAAAAAGTTGGAGGGGCAGTAGCTCAGTTAGTAAAATGCTGGCCACACACCAATATGAAGGCCTGAGTTTGATCCTCAGCACTGGTAAAAACCTGGGTGTGGCCAGGCATGGTAGCACAAGCCTTTAGTCCCAGCACTTGGGGGGCAGAGGCAGGCAGATCTCTGTGAGTTCAAGGCCAGCCTGGTCTACAAAGTGAGTTCCAGGCCAGCTGGGGTTACAGGGAGACCCTGTCTCAAAAAGACCAAACCAAATCAAAACAAAACAAAAAAACAAAAAATCTGGGTGTGGTGGCACAGGTCTGTAATTTTAGGCCTGGTGAAATGTCCCTGGGACTCACTAGCCGGCCAGTCTCGCCAAACAATAATCCTTAGGTCCCAGTGAGAGCAGTGTCTCAAAAGAACTGGACTATCAAGAGTCAGGAGGGCTCAGCTAGTAGTAAAGGCACTTGCCAAGCAGGTCTGGTGACCTGAGTTTGATCCCTAGAACCTACCTAAAGGTAGGACAGAACCCACTCCACAGAGTTGTCCTCTGTCCTCCATACACACTGTGGCACTAGTGCCTACACACAAACACCATGCACACGCATAATAATAATAATAATAATAATAATAATAATAATAATAGTTTTGTAAATTTAAAATACAATGTAGCCAAGTGTGGTGGTGTATGCCTTTAATCCCAGCACTCAGGAGGGCCAGTTTCTGTAAGATCAAGGCCAGCCTGGTCTACACAGGGAGTTCCAGTCCAGTTGGGGATACAGACAAAACAGAAAAAACAGAACAAATAAAATACAATGTGGATAGCTCTTGAGGATCAACATCTAACATCGACCTCTGTCAATACCCATGAGCGCAAAAGCGCACCCCTTACACACACAGGCAGGCACACACTGGGTGATATCTGGTCTTGTCTCACAGGTTGGTTGACAGGTAGGAGGAGATGGGGTGTTGAGGGAACTTTGTGGATTCTTTAAGACCATGGCAGTGGATAGTAGGAAGGTCTCCTCTCTGTTGGTTCTAGGGTCCAGTTTCAGGGTCCTACTGTAGTGGAAACTGCCTCAAGTCCCTCTGCTCTTTCCTGATGGACTCCTAGGAGTAGAATCCCAGGGGGCTGGCTGGTTCCAGAGGTCTTGCACCTACCCAGCCCAGGCGTCTGCCTCAGGAAGTTTCTCATTCTCCCCCTTCATTTTATACAAGACAGATCAAGGCTCAGAGTAGGAAAAGGATTCACTCGGGAGCATAGCAGAAGAAGGCAGAGTCCAGAAACACACCTGGAAGGCTGAGGCAGGAGGATCATGTGTTTGAATCAACCTAGGCGACACTTAGGCTACACAGAAAGATGCTATCTCAAAAAAAAAAAAAAGAACAAACTGTGATAAAAATGACCCTGGAAGTCCAATGAATGAAGAGCTCCTGGCCAGTAGCCAGGAGATGCTAACCACAGTATAGGCCCCAGCCCAAGCTCATACAGGTCACATGACTGCAGTCTTCTCAGACCACCTTGTACCCTCCATCTTCCCTTCCTACGTTTCTGAAAGAAGGCTCTGCTCCTTTAAGGCCCCTCCCTTCCTCGAAGCTTCCCCAGAGAGCTAGGCCTGTACTGGGGGAAGGTGGCAGGTCCCAGCTGCAGGCCTGGTAGGTCCCCGGACTCAGAGAATGAGTCTGCACAGGACAAAGAATGTCAAATGTCTCTTTTGTTCTGGGGCAGGGAGAATGGGGGTGGGGTGGGATGGGAGGGAGGTAGAGAAGGATGAAGCTGCAGGGCCCAGCAGGGTGGGATGCAGGTTTGACAAAGGGGAAAGGTCACAGTGAACCCTGAGTGTGGAGTCAGTGTGCTACCGTCTCCCTGGTGGGAGTGTGGGGGTGGGTCACTTGTCTGGTCTCTCACTGTAATGTTGAGAACTTTGTAGGCCTAGGTTCAATAGACCACCCCTCCTCTGTGCTGTCCTCTTGAGAAAACGCCCACGGTGTTTTCATCACCCCATTTTACGGAGGCAAGAAGCAACAGTCAAAGCGGAGGGATGCTTGTGTCCAGCTGCTCAGCTAGGAAACAGCAGAGCCCCAATCAAAATCAAGTCTAGGTCATAGGCGGGGCACTCACCACCTCACCTTAAGGGCAACGGTCCCTCCATGCAGAGTATAACTGAACAAGGGGCTACTCAGCAAATGGAAGGGGCTTACATGTTGGGCCAGGGTCTGGTCAGCCTGACCCTCAGCCTACTCTGACTAAATGGCTTTCTCTACAGCTTTTAGAACTCTGGACAGGGAAACTGTGGTCCAGGCTGGCTTTGAACTCAGTATCTTCCTGCCTCAGCCTCCAGAGTGCTGGGATTACAGGTTGTGTGCCACCACCCACTGCAGGGTTCCTAAAGGAGTCTCTGCCCCCTAGTAAATTTCAGTTCCCTGCATTAGCCTTGAGTCTTGGAGCCAGAAGGGAATCAGGAAGGCTGACTCCTGTCAGCTCTGTAGCTTCCTTTAGACCAGCCTGGCCACCTTCTTGAATCTAAGATGCCTCGTTGGAAGACTGGTGCTGCCAGGTAGGGTGGCCAGGGAGGCTGATAGGGAGGCACAGGAGCACAGAGCAGCTGTATAGAGGCAAGTTCTCCTCTTGGCCTTGGGGTCAAGCAGGACCTGCTTCCTGGGCTGAGAGGTAGCTAGTTGAGTGGGCTGGGGAGACTGCAAAGGGGAGCAGGAAGGAGAGGGGAGGGAGCAGGGGAACAGGAGAGGGAGGGGACGATCTGCCCTCCCGTTGTTCAGAAGCAGGGAATCACTCCTCTGTTTGTGATGCTGGACTCCTCACTCCAGGTTCATCTTCCAGAACCCTAGACTTGCCCAGATGAGGAGGCTTAGCAGGCCTTGGAAGGTCTAGTCCAGGTACTGGTAGGCCCCTTTGGTAAAGGAGGGCCACAGGGCCTGCAGGAAGCTCCTAGCCATCCATACCCACTTGTTCCCTGCTTTCCACTGAAGCAGAAACACGAAACCTTTCCAAGGAAGAGGATTCACTTCAGGTTACCCCTGTCCAAGCTGGACTGACCCTTTGTTCTCTCATGGAAGAAGTTTAATCCTCTGAAAACAACAGGACTCCCTGTCTCCCTTCCTCTTCCCCATGGCTTTCTTGGGGCCCCATTGCCCAAGCCCCTGAGGGCACTGAAGTCTTCCAGGCAGAAGTAATTCTGCCTCTTCGAGGGCCTCTGCCCCTGCCCACGTGGTTTCCCTCTGTCATTTCAACCTCTGAACCTCACCAAGCAGACACGGGATCCTGATCTCCCATCTTCACAGGACCTGGCAGAGGAGAAGTCAGGCAGAGAGAGGAAGGAAGAACAGAACTGGGACTTGCCTCTTTCTCTCAAGCTGAATTCAGGGTTCTTTCTTGGGCCAACAGATCTCCAGGGTAAAAGTGCAGATCAGTATGAAATGGTCAGACATTATCTGGAAGAGGCCATACCCACCATGTCAGAGGACTCTCTCGTGTAGGGAGAGAGACTCAGAGAAGGCAAGGAACTTATCAGGGTTCCACAGCAAGCCATTCTAAATGCCATGCCCAGGTCCTAGGGGCTAGGGAATCACGGCAAACAAAAGGACAAGATTCTGGACTGCCCTCATGGTGCACGCCTAGAGGCAGAAGCAAGGAGATTATGAGTTCGAGGTTAGCCTGGACAACGTAGTGAGATTCTGTCTCACTAGAAAACAAACCAGAAATAAAAGGAAAACAAATAAAAAGGACAAGATTCTGGTTTCATGGAGCTCTTAGAGGAACTCTGGCAGAGCAGGGCTCCTCTAGTTACACAGAGCAGTCCCTACCCCATCTGAGGTTTGTTAAGTGTTCTAGCTTGTTTCTCCATCGCTGTGACAAAACACTCTGACCACTACCAACTTGGGGAGGAAAGGGTTTATTTGTCTTACATCTCCCAGGTCACAGTTCATCAGGGGGCCCAAGGTAGGAACTCAGGGCAGGAACCTGGAGGCAGGAGCTGGAGCACAGGCCATGGAGGAACACTGCTTACTGACTTACTCCCTGGCCCCTGCTCAGCCTGCTTTCTTATGCAACACAGACCCACCTGCCCAGGGGTGGCACCACCCACAGTGGGCTGGGCCCTCCCACATCACTCAACAATCAAGAAGATGCCCCACAGACATGGCCATAGGCCAGTTCAATGAAGGTAATTCCCCAATTGAGGCTCCCTCAACCCAAGTGTGTCAAGTTGACACAAAAGCTATCCAGCACAGCAGGGCTCCTCTAGTTACACAGAGCAGCCCCTACCCCATCTGAGGTTTGTTAAGGAAGGCTTCCTGGAGGCTGTGATTTCAAAGATCTGAAGAATAGCAGGAAATATAGAGGTACCAGTGGGCAAAGAATGCTCTAAGTAAGCATGGGTGCCTTCTCCATCCTCTGCTCTCAGGGACCACTGGAGAGATTGAAGTAGTAAAGTACATTGTGGCCAGGGAAAATACAAGGTGCTCAATACATTTGTTTCAGACAGACAACAAATACATTTTAGTTTAAGTATATCCTAAGCAATATTGGGAATACATTTACACTAAACAATTATTCACAGTTTATCTGAAATTCTAATTTAACTGATTTGAAATTGAAATTTAATTTTATACTGAATTCTGATTCTGCCTCCTACCCGCTGGGTGATTGTTGACAAGTTATCACTCCTTCCCCATGGCCTTACTGATAGGTATACTGGGAGTATCTGGAAAAGAATAGAGGGGCAAGAGCAGGGTAGTGACCAGATGGAAGTTTCCAGAGATACTAGAACACTGAGTGTGGATCTGCAGGGTGCAAGGCAGAGGAAAGAGGGTATTCAGATAAGGATACAGAGATGGCATTTCCATGAGAGGTGGGCAGGGACTGTGGTGATCCAGGTTTTCCGGAGCTTTTCTAGTAGCAATGTTCAGGTAACCAGGTAATAGTTGGGGACAGAGTTCAAGGCATGTGGCTGGCATGTCATTGGCAGAGTAGGGAAGATATATCCAGTGCTATAACAGCAGGGACTGGCATGAAGTTTTGACTCCTCCCAGCATCCCTCTCCATATCCCAGTTCTAATGACTGGCTCTGGGAGGGATTTGGAGCTGCTGCAGGCTCCCCAACCCTGTCCCTGGCTGTACCACCCCAGGTCTGTCTCTGTTGCTTTCCCAGGCCTTACTTCTCAGTACTGGAATTTGACTTTATCTTCCTAGAGGTCACCTTGCCCACACCCAGCCCTGGAGATGGACATTCCTCACATTCCATGGCCCTCACTGGAGCTGGCGGCCTTTGGTTTCCTGCTAGCCTCAGCTCCTCTAGACAAGACTTATTGAGAGTCTACTGTGTCTGTCGTCCTGGATCTAGGCCAAGGCTCTAGGGGTGTACAGTCAAATTCTATCTCTGCTTCATTCTAGGTGGCTGGTCCCAGGACAAGCTACAGCTCTTTCCTAAGCTGACAGATCCTCACCTGTGGTTGGGAAGAGTTCTGAGGCTACCAGGAGCTGGGTGCTATCCTACCATGAAGCCTGCTCCTCCTCTACCTTCTAAAAAAATATATTTTAAAAATTTTATGTGAGTGTCACCTGCATGTACTTAAGTGCATGTGTGTTGTGCAATGCCCACAGAGGTCAGAAGAGGGCATAGGATCTCCTGCAACTGGCATTAGGGACAGTTGTTAGCCAACATGTGGGTGCAGAGAACCAAACCCCAGTCCTCTGTAGAGCAGCCATTGTTCTATTGTTCTTAACG
>NW_008338126.1:2479289-2482820 GCF_000622305.1 Nannospalax galili | reverse complement strand
CCCCACCCATGAGGTAGCTGAATGGGAGGCCTCAGAATTCTACCCTTCCTAGACCAGTGACTGTGACTGTAGGCAAAGTGTGAGGTGACCTCAGCTGGTCAGGGAGCAGGCAGGGGGACAGTGGAGGGAGCCTCTGTGGTATGGCTGTAGGGAAATAGTGGGCTGGCCAGAGGCCTTGGGGAGAGAGGCTGATGGGAAGATAGGGAGCCTGCAGTCCAGGCAGCTGGGCCCCCTATTTTGAATGTTATTATATAGGGTTCCCCTAAGCCATTCTTCAGCCCCACTCCTTCCTACAAGGTTGGTGGGAGCACAAGTGAGTTTGTTCACCTGTGCCCAGCCTCACCATTCTATAGCATTCTACCAAGTAGTACCTGGGTTCTGTATCTTGGCCCAGAGCCCTGAGCCCACTCCCAGGACCTGGATCTGTCCTAAGCAGACTGTGCAACAAGTACATGCAACTCTAGTCCTGGAAGGTCCATGTGTGCTATTTGTGCCTGGAAGCTTGGGTCATGTGTGTGCACACAGGGTCTTCACAGTGGAGGATGAAGCAGGTGTGAGAAGGAGGAGGAAGCTGCAGTGGCCAGCCTGGTGGAGGGGCCTGTCTGTGGAGTCCCTGGGGGCCAGCCATTGGAGGCCAGGTTTGCCTATACATTCCCAGGCTCACCCCTGGAAACACCTGTTCCTGGCTCTTACAGAGATCCTGGAATGGGCCTTCCTTGGCCAGAGGCCATGCTAGGAACTTTGTGTCTACTGACCAATTAGATTCTACTCCTTGAGTTGTTTCCAGGAGGAAACTGAGACCCAATGAAAGCACTTGCTTAAGGTCAGTCAGCATAACAAACTCTTCTGTACCCCTCTGCACCTGTGTCATCCCAAGCAGTCTCCTAAAATCTCAGGCAGCTTGGGAAAAGATCACAGTACATGTGGAATGTGAGTTGGAATCTTTCAATTTCTTTCCAGTTTCACTGGGTGCCCAAGGGAAGGATGCTTAGGATCAATCATGCAAGAGAGTTCTCTTCCTTATAAAAGGAAGGAGCTAGTGGCCTGGTAGGGCCACCTACATCTGCTGACCCTGGGACAGCTCTCAGGCCTTGGCAGGGCTTGTTACTATTCAGCTCTAGTCTGCAGCACAGGCCTCTTGGCTCCCCAGGGAAGTGTTCTCAATCTGGCCAGCACCCCACATGCCCTATACTTGCATCCCCCTTCCCACTCCAGAACGGCCCTTTCCTACCTGTTCAAGCCAAGCACCTGGGCATCTACATCCATCACCATGTGTGATCCCCAGGTGACCGTCTTGCCGTAGTCTACTGCAGGAATAGTTCCGGCCTTGCCCTCACCTTCCCTGGATGTTGCTTCTGCCTTTGCTTTATCATCTCCCATGACCACTGGCTTGTCTAAGCCATTGCACTGTAGGGTAGCTTAAGTAACCCCCAGAACAAGACATGACAGTTCCCGTCAAAATCCTTCAGGATTTTGATTTCTCCATTGTATAATCCACATTGTGGCCAAAACAGGTCTGGGCAGTTCCTACACCACTGGCACCCACATTCTCGCCTCCTTGTCCCTGCCCAATCTGTGCCTTCTGGCCCTGACTTCTTACTGCTACTCCTAACCCACACTGCCTCTAAGAAGTCTCCCCTACTGGTCCAGGCTGGGTCAGGACCCTTTCACTTTGGCCTGTTCTGTGCATTGGTGGCCTTTCCTAAGAACAGTAGCTTGATATTTATTGAGCATACCTTTCATGCTTTTTTTTAAACTCACTATGTAGACCAGGCTGGCCTCACACTCAGAGATCCACCTACCATGCACCACCATGCTCCATGCATTTTTCTTTAGAGACCCACCTACTCCTCAAAGCCATTTCAGGAGGTGGGTTCTATGATCACCATTGTTTCACATGGGAACAGGCTAAGTTCACACTTCTTGGGGACTGGAACCCAGGCCAAATGTCTACAGAAAGCTGGCCTCTTATAAAGACTTGCGACTTCTTGCAGCACTGGACTGTTTGGAGAGGAGGTGGGGGGAGGGAGTGCTTCCTGCCTTCACAACTGAAGGTATACCAGGAGGCTGGGGGCTTCTGATCCACCTCTTGCTCCCAGCATCCAGTCATTTCGATGGCACCAGGAGGTGCAGGCGCCTGGCTCTTGTTGCCCTGGGCTCTGTTGGTTACCGGGCTGCGATGGCCCCGGGAGAGCCAGCCTCAGGCCGCCCAGCTGGGGCGGGCTGGGGGCCAGATGGACTACGCCTCAAACGGAAGACCCGGGCGGCTGTGCTGCACGTTGCCATGGGGACCGGGGGCGGCAGCCCCGCCCCAGCGGGTGGGGGAGCAGGTGGCGGGACCAAACACCGACTGGGGGAGGGGTTGGAAGGGGCCTCCTGGGGTCGTCATGCGCGCGCCCCCACGGCTCCTCCTCCTACAGTTCCCTGCTTGGGAGTTGGGGCTAGGACCAGGGTATCGACCTTCTGTGCCTGGGAGTTGTGGGGGGAGTGGGGGGGGCTTAGGCTCTGACTCCCTGGGCAGCTTTCCACTCCATGCCCATCCTCAGTTTCCCCAGTTGTGAGTGAAGAAACTGAATTAGGAGGTTTCACTGGGTACTCCCAGTTGCACACTACTTTTTGTAGTCCTGAGAAAGGCATTGGGGAATTGAAGGCCGGCTGCTGGGTAATTTCTCATACATTTTCCTAGATGGAGGCGTTTTCTCAATCAAAGGATGCCCTCCTTAAGACCCAGAACCAGGCGCTGTCAGTTCAGAGGGCTAGTAGATTCTCAGCACCCAATGTCTCGGTTGTTCACTAGGAGCCACAGCGGCCCAGAGAAGGTGAGGGACCTGTCCAGCATCATATACCGAGTGGGCAGGATGAGAAACCTGGTCTTGGCTTCCCAGTGCTCCACCCCTCACTTTCTGGTGGAACCAAAGCCTGGTGTAAGGGTAAGGGAAGCTGGCTTTAGAAAACAACCCCTTCTCTGTCTGCCATTTCCAGTTGCCAAGGTGCCAGAAAGGTTGCTTAGGGGTGCAGAACTGAGGCCAGGGCTCTGGCTGCCACAGAGACCCTGGTAGCTGTCCTGCAGTACGGGCTCCTTCAGTGATGGGGCTCCTTCAGTGATGGTGACGGCTTTGGCCCTGGGGGCTTTGGGAAGAGGTGGAGTCAGTAGGTAGCAGTCCTCCTAACTCAGTTATGGTAAGAGTGAAGAGCCCCTTTCCTTAGGGTTGCCCCAGCCCAGTTCTCCAGCTCCTTCTCAGCTCTCCACACCCCAGCCTGCAGCTGTGAGGGTGGTTCTGAGCCCTGAATGCTTCCCTTCTTTGGCACTGCAGGCACTGGGGACCAGCCAGTGCTGAATACCTGCTGATGACAAGAGGTGCTTCTGGCTGGGGTGGAGGTGGAGGTCGGAGGAGGAAGTGTCTGTGCCTTTAAGGCACAGCTTGTGGCAAAGTCCTGCAGTCACACAGCCACACACATACACTCCTAGGCTGTTTTCTCTCCCTCCTCCGCCTCTACACACTACCCCCTTCTCCCTTCTCTTTCCCTCTC
>NW_008338126.1:2464264-2478988 GCF_000622305.1 Nannospalax galili | reverse complement strand
AACAACTCAATTTAAAAGTGGGTTATGAAACTGAATAGAGTTCTCAGAAGAAAAAATACAAATGGCTAAGAAATAGTTTTAAAGTGTTTGCCATCCTTGGCCATAAAGGAAATGCAAATTAAAACTACATCTTACCCCAGGTCAGAATGGCTAAGATTAAAAAACAAAAAATAAGAAATAATGGTGAGGCTGTGGGGAACATGGAACTTTCATAAACTGCTGGTAGGAGTATAAACCGGTACAGCCACTGTGGGTATCAGTGTGGTGATTCCTCAAAAAACTAGAAATAGGGTCTAGAGAGATGGCTCAGCAGTTACGAACACTGGCTGCTCTTGTAGAGGACCAAGGTTCAGTTCCCAACACCCACAGGGTGGTTAACAACTGTCCATAACTCCAGTTCTAGGGGATCCAAAACACTCATACACATAAATTTTTTTTTAAATTGATCAATAAACCAAAGAGTACTGCCTGCATGTTCACAGGTGTGGGGCCATTCACCAGAGCATGGAGCCACACTCTCTGAAGAAAAATCTCTCTCTCTCTCTCTCTCCCTCTCTCTCTCCCATTTCCCCAAGGTCTAGTTTTCAACAACAGGAGCAAGGGGAGGAAGAGCAGGGCCAGGAGCTCTAACCTAGAAATGGGCCAGGCCTCCCCCTATCCCTCTGGCCCAGGAAAGGGGCTTGTTTTTCAATTTGGCATGCCTGTCCTGGGTCAAGGCTGCAGGAGGGGTAGAGGGCCTGCTCAGAAGGAGGGAGGGAAGGGCAGGCATTGGGAAAGAGAGGGAGGGGCTACTTGGCTATGGGCCCAGCCTGTTGGACACAAACCCAAGAAAGTAGGGGGGAGCTTCCAGACTCACAAAGAGAAAAGGTGAGGCTCATGTCTAGCACAAAGAAGGAGAATTGGTGACAAAAGTGATTATATGATTGGGGGCTCCACCACAGAAAGATGGACCTGTGACCCTTCAACTCCTGTAGGAGGGGCCCTTGATTCTTCTCAAGTAATTTTATATCTTTAGTCAAGTCCCGGACTAGAATTTTATTTGTTTTAAGTGCTGGTGATCCAGTCCAGGACCTCTTGAATTCTAAGCAAGCATTCTACCACTGAGCTACACAGCCCAGCCTCTGAACAAGAATTCTTACCAAAGCTCTGTGATAAGCCTCCCCTTTTCATCTTACCATGCTGGGGATGTAAACCTCACAGATATTAGGTGAGTGTTTCACAGACCTGCATCTCCAGGCCCTTCTTAATAAGCCTACAGGCAGGTGGTACTCTAGCAACTGCCCAGCCTGCTGTCCTGTGAAGTGTACTCAATACACTTTGTTTTCTAATCAGCCTGGCATGATGGCACAAGTCTGGAATCCTAGTACATGAGAGCCCCGAGGCAGGAAAATCAGTGTTCTAGGAGAGCCTCTCAAAACAAAAACAAATTCCTCATTCTCCCTGTAGTTCCATCCATGTTAGATGCTGGGAAAAATCTCTCTCTCTCTCTCTCTCTCTCTCTCTCTCTCTCTCTCTCTCTCTCTCTCTTTCTCTCTTTCATTTTAGCATCTTTATTTCCCTCTGACCATACTTTATTTCCTAAGCCTCATGGCTGACTCAGTAGGGAACTCCTGTTTTTTTGTTTTTTTGTTTTTTTGTTTTAGTCTTTTTGAGACAGGGTCTCCCTGTAGCCTCAGCTGGCCTGGAACTCACTACGTAGACCAGACTGGCCTTGAATGCACAGAGATCTGCCTGCCTCTGCCTCCTGAGTGCTGGGTTTAAAGGCGTGCACCACCAAGCCTGGCTGGGAACTCCTGTTTATGCTTCAAAGTCCAGCTAGAAAGTGCTTTCATGCCGGGGTTTTGGTGGTGCAAGTCTTTAGTCCCAGCACTCGGGAGGCAGAGGCAGGCAGATCTCAGTGAGTTCAAGGCCAGCCTGGTCTACGTAGTGAGTTCTAGGCTAGCTGGGGCTACAGGGAGACCCTGTCTCAAAAAGACAAATAAAAAAAAAAGAAAGTGCTTTCCAAGTACAGCACTTTCCTATCAGACCATCTGGCAGAATGAACTTAATACGCATCTGGACTTCCTGTATTTTCTGTAGTTGAAACACTTGCATAACTTTTTTTTTTTTTCGGTCTTTTTGAGAGAGGGTCTCCCTGTAGCTCCAGCTGTCCTGGAACTCACTATATACACCAGGCTGGCCTTGAACTCACAGAGATCTGCCTGCCTCTACACCTGGCTGGAAAACTTACGTAATTTAATAAGTGAGTACCTGAGTTACACACACTGCTTTTCTCACTTTATATCATTTATTCATCTAGCACATTCTGTCTGCCCATGTGGTAGGGATCAAGATCATCATTTAATACACAGGAAGATGAACTCAGCTAAATCAACTAACCATTCTAGTTGGACATTAACTAGAATCTGAAACCCAGGTATCCAGTGTAAGAGCTCTGCCTTCCCTGGCCTCTGATAACTCCTCAGAGGCACCTCACCTATAGGAAGATGAGACCAAGGACAGTTCCCAGAGGGATCAGGACTGATGCCACCAAAACCATTGTGCACTGAAGTGCATCCTCCTTAAGTTTTGCAGAACTTTACTGAGTACCATCTGGCTCCAGATCCTGTGAGTAGAGACGGAATAGACACTATCTTCCATCACCTGGGACAATGAGTATACAGGCAGTGATGACCTAGGTGCCTGGGGCTGGGATGCTGAAGAGGCAAGGACCCCACAGGAAGCCTCTTTTCAGATGAGGGCACATGCTGGGAAGTAGGATAGGGATTTGGAGGAGGGAGTGGGAATCAGCCAGGAAGACACCGAAAGAAACTTGAGTACCATGCAAGGGATGAAGGAGTCCCTGAGTCTTTGCCTTCAACAGTCAGTCCTTCTCCCCAAATTGTGCAAGATCAGAGGGTTTGTCTAGAGACTGCCTGATAGCTGGTCTCTACTGGCTCTGGGAATGCAGGAGTTCCAGAGTTCTGGCCCTAAAGCCCACCCCAGAATCAGAAGAGACTAGTATGGCTGGGGTGTGACTCAGTGTCAGAGTGCTTGCCTGCCCTGGGTTCAATCCCAGTACTTCCGGAAGAAATGAGGATGGCTAGGAACCTGGTCTAGCTACCCCAACTGGGGGTTCCTTCCTTGTCTCCATTTGTACAGGGGCAGCAAAATCCGGGAAGTAGGCATTAAAATTGCTAGACACCCAGTGGAAGAACTTTCATTAAGATAAAGTTTTGTGTTTGTATAGCTTGGTTTGTAGGAAATAGGGCTCACCCCACCATTAAAGGCCCTGGAAATGCTGCTCTTCCCAGCTTCTGTACAGAGAACTGCATGTGGACTCTAAGCTAGCTTCTTAGGGAATGACTGAGATTAGGAATGGAGGCGCCATCATAGGGGACCCACCTGTAATTTGTGCCTTTATGCTTCTTTCTTTTCTTTTCTTTTTTCTTTTCTTTTCTTTTCTTTCTTTTCTCTTTCTTTCTTTCTTTCTTTCTTTCCTTCTTTCCTTCTTTCTTTTTTTGAGACAGGGTCTCTCAGCAGCCCTAGCTGTCCTGGAACTTGCTATGTAGACTAAGCTGGCCTCCTGAGTGCTGGGACTAAAGATGTGTGCCACCACACCCAGCTCATCTTTTTTTTAATTAAAAAAAATTTTTTTATGTGTATGAGTATTATGCCTGCAAGTAGGTAAGTGCACCCATGTCATGCAATGCCCTCAGAGGACAGAAGAGGCTGTTGGATCCCCTGGAACTGAATTTATGGACAGTTGTTAGCTGCCATGTGGGTGCTGGGATTTGAACTCGGGTCTTCTGCAAGAACAGTCAGTGTTCTTAACTGCTGAGTCATCTCTCTAGCCCCTGGCTCATCTGTGCTCCTCTTTCTCTCTTTCTCTCTCTCTCTCTCTCTCTCTCTCTCTCTCTCTCTCTCTCTCCCCTCTCTCTCTGGTGGAGGGGAGAGAGCATGTGTTACAGCATGTACATGATCAGAGGGCAACCTTGCGTGTTAGTCCTGGTCTTCTACCTTGTTTGAGTTGAGAGACAGGGTCTCTTATTCACCACTGAATATGCCAGGCTAGCTGGCCTATGAGCTTCTGGGAATTCTCCTGTGTCTGCCTCTATCTCAACACAGTCACTCTGAGATTACAGTCATGTGCTATCTTGACCCGCTTTACATGGGCTCTGGAAATCTGAACTCAGGTCCTCCTGCTTACATGACAAGTGCTTTATCCATTGAACAATCTCTCCAGCCCTTGTTTGTTTGTTTGCTGGATGAGACAGGGTCTCAAGTTGCTGTGTAGTTAAGAATGACTTTGAGCCGGGCATGGTGGCACAAGCCTGTAGTCCCAGCACTAGGGAGGCAGAGGCAGGAGGATCTCTGTGAATTCAAGGCCAGTCTGGTCTACATAGTGAGTTCCAGGACAGCTGGGGCTACAGGGAGACCCTGCTTCAAAAAGACAAAAGAAAAAAAAAAAAAAAAAGAATGACTTTGAACTTCTGATTCCCCCGCTTTCACCTCCCTGGTGCTAGGAACACAGGTATGTACCACTACGCCTGACTTATCTGTGGATTTTGCCATATCTGTTTACACTGTCTCCTTATTTCATTCCTTCCCTTCCTCCTTCTGTCCTTTTCCCCTTTCCATCCATCTCAGTATGTTGCCTAGACTGACCTTGAACTCTTAGGCTCAAGCAATCCTCCTGCCTCAGCATACTGAGTAACTGGGATTACGGGCTCAGGCTACCACACTTGGCTACTTAAGTGGTTTTCTTTAAATTAGTTCAGTTTTATATAACTTATTTAACAGGGAAACTGTATGAGTACTCTAAATGGAAAACAGAAGGTAAAGATAAAAATAAATTTAGGCCAGGCGTGGTGGCACACGCCTATAGTCCCAGCACTTGGGAGGCAGAGGCAGGCAGATCTCTGTGAGTTCAAGGCCAGCCTGGTCTACATAGTGAGTTCTAGGAGCTGGGGCTTCTGTAAATAAACCCAAAAAAAAAAAAAAAAAAAAAAAAAAAAGAAAAGAAAAGAAAAGAAAATTCGGTTAAAAGAAACCAGTTCTAGCTTAGATGCTCTTGCTTGCTAGGAGGGCTCTCTGCCATACAGGCAGATCTACCAGTGTTAGAAAGGCATTAACACCAAGTGTGGTGGCAGTGCCTGTAATTCTAGCCATCAGGAGGCTGAGAGTTCAAGGCTGGCTATGGCTATAGCAAGAGTCTGCCTCAAAAAAAAAAAAAAAGAAAGAAAAAAAAAAGAGAAAAGAAAAAAAATGTTTTTTAAAGACATACTGTAGCAATCATCAATGACATCAGGCCCAAACTGAGCCTTTGTCCTCCTAATAGAAGAAACAATCTAAAAGGAAGAATGAGGCCAGTGGGATGGCTCACCAGGTCAAAGCACTTGCTGTTAAAGCCTGACACCTGAATTTGATCCCTGGAACATGTGGGTGAGAACCAATTCTTGAAAGTTGTCCTCTGACCTCCACGCTCATGCCACAAACACAAATATAAATAAAAATAAAAAATTATAAAATAGCTTACTTTCTTTGTGTGTGCTGGAACTAGAACTAAACAAATACCCTACCTCATGAGCTAAATCCCCAGACACCCAGTGGAAGAACTTTCATTAAGATAAAGTTTTGTGTTTGTATAGCTTGGTTTGTAGACTATAGAACCTTGCTTCCTATAAAATTCATGGCCTGTGCTATACTTGGGGAGACTGTCCTGGTTCAAGTCCTCTGGTTCAGGGAAGAAGAGACATAACCCAGAGTCACTCAGCACTCAAGTAACCAACCCACCCAAACACCCAGGATCTCTGATGGAGGGAGGGGGCAGGTGAGGAGAAGCTACACTCAATTGGCAGCTGGGCAGAGAGTGAGCCCTGGCTGCCAGTTACCAGATCCAGCTGTTTTCCTACCAGGTGTCCTTGAGCAAGTCCCAACACTGCTGGGAGCCACAGGTCCCTGTCTGAATAGTTCCGTGGTTGTTCTCCTAAGGGTTCTCTGAAGCTTACAGGACAGTAGTGTCCTGATTTCCTTCAAGACCTCACAGGATACCTCTGCTGTGTGGCAGTCTGGCCTCTAGCTGCCCCTCTAGCCCATGCCTTCTCAGTCCAGCATAGCAATCTGCCGAGCATAGTATCGGAACATAAAGGATATGTCGCCTATAGCTGCTTGAATCTTGTCTTTTTTGGGGGACAAGATCTCATCTCAGTATGTACCCCTGGCTAAACTGAAACTCTCTATGTAGACCAGACTGGCCTCAAGTTCATAGAGCTCTGCTTGTCTCTGCCTCCTGAGTGCTGGGATTAAATGTCTTTGGCACTACACCCAGCAAATATGTATATATTTTTCCTTTTGGGGGGGGGCAGGATTTCACTATATTGCCCTAGATGGTCTGGAACTCACCATGTAGATCAGGCTGGCCTTGAACTAAGAGATTCACCTACCTCTGCCTCTTGAATGGATGAACCAATAGATACTTTGCCATATGCCCATGCTGCGTCACTCTCTACTGGCTTTGTTTGGCATGCCCTTTTCTCCTTGCTTGGTCTGCAAGCTTTTATGCATTATCTCTTAAAACCCTGCTTTGATGCACCCCTTTTCTAAGAAGTTTCCTTTGAATTTCCTGGAAAAGTTCAGAGCTCTCATCACTATTAATGCTGCAAGTATCTACCTAGTGCTTGCTGTGTGCCAGGCACCATGGCAGGTGCTGAGGAGATCAGGGTGGACAAGGCAGGACACTGAGTTCTTTTCCTGGTCTTCTCAGCTCCCAGTTCCTGGGTGCTCCGGCTCTCGGTGAGCCATTCTGTAAAATGGTTCTGTTTGTACCTGGAGCTCCTGGGCTGGGTAATCATCTTAATGTGGGGCTGATTGCATGGTCATTCAGTAGGCAGCCCTCCCCACCCCAAGCTGGAATTTAGAGAACAATGTGAGCAAGAACAGGAGCGACAGATACCATGCTGGCCACTGTTCACTAAGCCTTGAGAGTCTGTGGGGTGCTAGGCACCTGGCCCTCATCTTGGCCACCCTGAAGATACACACAGACCTGGGACTCCAGCCTGGCTCTGCAGGTCACACATCTCCCCAGCGGCCCCTCAGCCCTATGGGAGCCTCTTCCGGAGAGGCTGGATTCCAGGAGCCTCCTCATTCTAAGCCCCGCTGTGCACAACCCCTCCTCCAGCACTGGCCTGGCTTCCTGGAATTTGTCCTCCTAATTGAAACCAAACACCGGGGCTCCTCAAGGGCTGTGCCCCAGAGGCCCCATGGGTTTCTCTTTTTCCTCCCAACTCCCTTCCCCTACTGGGGCCTCTGGGGGTCGGGGCGGGGGACTTGAGGGGGCTGCTCAGCCCAAGGCAGCATGGGAGGGGGGACTTTTGCGTAGAATAAGGGGTAAGGGGCCCTCCAGCTGCTGGGCTATGAGCTAAACTTGTCTGTCTCACAGCTGGAGAGGTATAAGACAGGCCCTGAGTTAGGGAGCGGGGAAGGGAATGGTCTGGTCAACTGGCACTATTCCAAAAAAGCCTTGGACCAACCCTATCTCAGGCAATAGTAAGTCTGGGAACTGGAGGATGGATTGGTGAAGGTCCATCCCATCTGGACCTACTGTGTGACCTTGGACAAGTGACTTCCCTTCTCTGAGCCTCAGATTCCTAAGCTACAAGAAGGGATATGTGCAACCTGTCTCACAAGACTGTGGATAGTTTAAACAAGATGATCTGCATAAACACTACATGGCCTAGGGTCAGCTGGTGCTCAGTGAATGAAACCAGGCAACCTTACCCTTTTCAGCAGATCCATAGGGCTGGAGGGAAGAAGCCTGAGAAGACGTGGGGCTGTGGAAGGATGCAGTTGAAAAGGTTACTGGGGGTCAATAAATGTTTGTTGAATGAAGGAATTCTCTCCACTTTCAACAAACATTTACTGAACGTCTCCCTTGCTTCAAGGCAAAACCCAAAGGCAGCAGGGCACAAGGCAGAGTCTCAGGAGGAATGGCTGAAGTCATGCCTGTCAAAAGCACCACCAAGCTCCTGTATGCTGATGCTGTGACCTGGGAGCAGAGGGGGTGGGGACCCTGGGGAGGGCAGGGGATAGTGTAGTCCGGACAGCTTCCCAGAGAAAATGACTGACTGACCCTCCCTGATGCACTTACTTCAACCACCACTTATTGCATGCCACCAGCTGTGCTAAGAAACCTGGTCACTGGTGTTGGTCAGCCTGAGGGAGAGGCCCTCCCCTTTGATGTACTAGTGCTTCCTGCTGGGCTACTGCCACCACCTTGCCCTATTATCACTGCAGCAATAACTGTTTTTATTCTCCTCCTCTTCCTCTTTTAAAAAAGTTTCAAATTTATTTTTATTTTATGTGTATGATGATTTGCCTAAATGTAAGTGCAACTCTGTCATGCAGTGCCCATGGAGGCCAGAAGAGGGCATCAGATCTTCTAGAACTGGAATTATAGACAGTTGTTAGCCACCATGTGGATGCTGGGAACTGGACCCAGGCTGGTCTCATGACAGTTCACCTGCCTCTGCCTTCCAAGTGCTAGAATCACGGGCAAGTGTGTTACCACACCTGTAAATTCTCGTTTCTCTGTGCTCTTCAGGTGCAGTCCCATAAACATAATACAAGTCAAGAAAGTGAACCACTGACTGGGCATGGTGGCGCACGCCTTTAATCCCAGCACTCTGAAGGCAGAGGCAGGCAGAGCTCTGTGAATTCAAGGACAGCCTAGTCTACATAGTGAGTTCCAGGCCAGCTGGGGCTACAGGGAGACCCTGACTCAAAAAGACCAAAATAAGGAAAGTGAGTCACATCTCATTTTAAATTGTATAGTAAAATTTAATCTTGTTTTTTTTTTTTTTTTAACATTGATTAAATTTGCTCTTTGACATGCATACAATGCCTTCTGTTTACTCACATCCCCCACCCTCTTTTATCTCCCTCCTACCCGTCATATCCCCACCTTCCCCACAGGTCCTTTCCCCATATTCATGTCCTTTTGTAACACACTGATTTTTTTTTTAAGTTTATTTAATATTTTATTATTTTATTTGTATCTGTCTATTGCCTGCATGTAGGTATATGCATCTGTGTCATGCAATGCCTGCGGAGGTCAGAAGAGTCTGTTGCATCCCCTGGGACTGGTGTTATGGACAGTTGTTAGCTGCCATGTGGGTGCTGGAATTCGAACCCGGGTCTTCTGCAAGAACAACCAGTGTTTTTAACTGCTGAGCCATCTCTTCAGCCCCAACACACTGATTTTTACCAGTCTGTGTGGTCACATGTTTGGAACTATATATAACTGAAGGCATTAACTGTCTTCCAAGAATCCCTGAGTTGTCAGTAATTCATCAGGGAGCAGTGGAGTCCCATGAGCCCCTCCCTGATTCACTATGACTGACTATTGACAGGCCTAATATAATTTTTTATTTTGGTCTTTTTGAGACAGGGTCTCCCTGTAGCCCCTGCTGGCCTGGAACTCGCTATGTAAACCAGGCTGGCCTGCCTCTGCCTCCCAAGTGCTAGGACTAAAGGAATGTGCCACAACACCAGACTAATTTTTTTTTGGAGACAGGGTTTCATATAGCTTAGGCTGGCCTTGAACTCTTGATCCTCTAGTCTCCAACCTACCAAGTGCTGGGATTATAGGCATGTACCATTATGCTTGGGCACATTTTATTTATTATTAGTTTGTTTATGTGTGATATGGGAATTGAACAATGGGCTTTTCTCAGGCTGGGCAAGTGGTCTACCTCTGAGCTGTATTCCTAAACTGTTTTTTATGCTTTTTATTTTCAGTCAGTCATTCAGGGTCTTTCTATGTTGTCCTGGCTGGCCTTGAACTTTAGATCCTTTAACCTTTGCCTCTTGAGAAACTAAGATTACAGATCTGTGACACTGGGCCTGGTTTAGTTTGCCCTTTTAAGCCCAGACTGGCATTAAAAATCTTTTATTTTGGGGCTTGAGAGATGGCTCGGTGGTTAAGAGCACTGACTGCTCTTGCAGAGGACCCAGCTTTGATTTCCAGCACCCACATTGCAGCTATGAACCATCCTTAACTCCAGTCCCAGGGGAATCCGAAGCCCTCTTCTGACCTCCGTAGCATTGAACAACATGGGTGTACTCACATACATGCAGGCAATACACTCATACACATAAAATAAAAATAAATAAAATATTAAAAAAAATTTATTTTAAAAATATTTATTATTTTAATTTTATGTGTATGAGTGTGTTGTCTGCATGTATGTAAGTATACCATGTGTGTGCAATGCCTACAGAGGCCAGAAGAGGGTGTTGGTAGATCCTCTGGAACTGGAGTTATGGATGGTTGTTAGCTGCCATGTGGGTGCTGGGAATTGAACCTGGGTCCTCTGCAAGAGCAGTCAGTGCTCTTTATTGCTGAGCCATCTCTCCAGTCCAGCCTCCCAAATTCTAGGATAATAGATGTGTGCTACCATGCCTACCATAATAGCTACATTACAACAACAACAGAAACTCAGAATTTCTTATAACTTTTTGAAAATTAAACCTTATATATTTAAAATATCATTTATACACCATAATGAAAACATTAACATGGTCCTTTGTTTGAGGTTCTAAATCTCTGGAGTCTGGAGTGTTGCTTACACTTGTAATATGTGCCAGTTTTGATTGGCCTCAGTTCATCAGCCACCTGTGGTTGCCATATTGGATGATGTAGCTCTAGATGTGGGTTCTCGAAGTACAGGGACTCTACACTGTTCATCTCTTTCTTTAGTGGTGAGGGGGCTGTCCTAGTTAAAGGACACAGCATGTACAAAGACTAAGAGTCCTGAAAAAGCAAATATTCAGGGAACTGCAAGTCACTTAGTGCAGTTAGTATAGAAGGTAAGTCAGCTGGGAGAGGTGAGCAGTGCAGTGTATGTGTACCGTGTGTGTGTGTGTGTGTGTGTGTGTGTGTGTGTGTGTGTATGTGTAGCCAGGGCCAAGAACGCCTTGGATAAGTGCTAAGGAATTCAGAGTTGGGTTGTGGGTACTCAGGTCATGGCTTATGAGCAGCAAAGCACTGCTGTGTTTAGGAGAAGGCTTTGGCAGAGCCCTGGTAGGCCTCATAGAGTGTAATTTAGAAGGAACCAGGCAAGTGACAAGACCAGCTAGCCAGGAAGCAGATGTAACTAACAGGTGACTGATAGTGAGGCTGTAGGAATGAGATGGGGACTGACTACAGAGAACACAAGAGCAGAACTTCAGGATTTGGAGACTGGATGACTGCAGGTGGAGTGGGAAGTCAAAAATTATCAAGCGTCTAGCTTGTGATGCCAGTTTTCTGAGTTAGGACATAGGGGAAAGGGGAGGTAAGCAGGACCGTTGAGAATACTAGGAGTTCAAGTTCAGTCCATGATAGCTTTGAGCTATTAGCAGGACACATCTTGGTGGACAGAATAGTTAGGATATACTATAGCAATGAGCTCTCTGTCACTTACGGCATTCAAATGGGGGCTGGCCATACACTAGCCAGGGGTGTTGAAGAGGGCTTGTGTGCATCTTGTGAGCTGAGCCTTCTGACCTCTCAGCCTGGACAGTTGTGATGCTAGGGTTTTGCCTTGTGTATGCAAGAAAGACAGTGCCTATCGAACTTGGATGTGTCTAATTTGGGAACCTTTGTGGTCTACAGGTGATTTGTCCACAGCTGGAAGTGGGAACAGGATACAGGCATGGAGCAGAGGTCCAGGGGACTTACAACCACAGGACAAGAAGGATCAGTGGTCTCCACCCAGTTTCTGCCACCCCATTGGATTTGTGGGCAAATGGAGGGCCTTGCCCAGGGTCACACATTGGGGCATGACTCCTCTGACAGGTGGGGGCATGTCGAATTCCTGAACTGTCTCTTCAAACCCCAAGGGCCTCTAGTGTCTGCAGCATTTCCCTCTTCCCTACTGAAGAGATGTTCTGGAACATACATGGAAAGGGATCCTGGTTCTTTTTAATTAGGAGGATACAAAGAGAGAAGTCAGACAGACGGCTGCCCCCACTCACACACAAACGGGAGACTAAGTGCTCCCCAAATTACACAGCAGATGCCAGGGCTTCAGCAACAAGACCCAGCTTGATAGCTTCGTGGTAACCACAGCCAGTGCATTTTATTTTTGTGTTTGAACTCAGCGGTGATATATAGAACTCTCACAGGCAGGAGAAATGGCATCTACAATGTCTCAAAAAAAAAAAAAAGTATGTATATGAACTAGCATAACACTAATCCAATTTAATTAACCCTTTTGTCAGGAAGTTCTGTCTATGCCAGGCTGAGTAAGAAAACTGAGGCAGGCTGGAGTGTGAACTCAGCCACTCACTGCCTTGCTTTGGGGCCCCTGTTGGGCCCTTAACCACCTCTGAGACCTCATTGAGCAAATGACCACATGGATAATTCTGTGTGCCTACTTTTTCTCCTTTTAAAAAATTTTTGTAATTTGATAGGACAGGCCTTAACACAAATGACAGAATGTATGAATTCCAGTGGGGGGAGGGGCCAATGGGGAAGGGGACATAAAGATGATTAAGATTGATTAAGATGTTCTGTATGAAATATACAAAAATGCAATAAAAATTTTACAAAAAACCCCTTTAGTCCTGGGTTGGAGAAATGGCTCCGTGGTTAGGAGCACAGACTGTTCTTGCAGAGGACTGAGGGTTCAGTTCCCAGCACCCACATAGTGGCTAACAGCCATCCTTAACTTCAGTTTCAGAGGATGAAACGCCCTCTTCTGGCCTCTGTGGGTACTGCATGCATGTGGTGCCCTTACATAGATACAGGTAAAACACTCATACACATAAAATAAATAATAAATAAATAAATAAGTAAATCAATCAATCAATCAATCAATCAATCAGGCCAGGCATGGTAGTGCACGCCTTTGGTCCCAGCCCTCTGGAGGCAGAGGTAGGGGGATCTCTGTGAGTTCAAGACCAGCCTGGTCTACATAGTGAGTTCCTGGTCTACATAGTGAGTTCCAGGTCACCCTATGTCAAAAAATATTTCTATTATTTTTAATTTATGTGTATGAGTATATTGCCTGCATGTGTGTAAGTGCACCTGTGTTATGCAATGCCCACAGAGGGCAGAAGAGGGTGTCAGATCCCCTGGAATTGGAGCTACAGACATTTGTTAGCTGCCATGTGGGTGCTGGGACTCGAACCCAGGTCAGGTTGTCTACAAGAGCGGTTAGTGTTCTTAACTACTGAGCCATCTCTCCAGCCCCAGAATCAGAATGTCTTAAACAGGATCTCACCTCTGACCCACCTATTAGGCATCCCCAAAGTAAAAGTACTGATGTCAGTACAGCTCCTGTGTCCACTTCTCACTGGCCACGCTGACTCTATCCTTTTGAACACTCAGCTTTGCTTTGTTACTTCCTTGGCCAGACAATTGCAGGGAGCCCGGCCCCCCGAACCCCCCCATTGTCTGAGTCCAGTTCCTGCTTCTCCCAGGCAAGAGTCCTCAGACCTAGCTCTGGCCCCTTCTGCAACCCTTCGCAAAGCACATTCCACGCTCCATTCATTCAGCGTGCAAATTTTGTTCAGTTCTTACTTTGTGCCAGGAATAGTGTTGGGAACCCTGACACAAATACTTGGGAACTAAGTGTGTTTTGAAAGCTCAGGGTCGGGGTCTCTGAGGAGGGGCACCGAACTGAGACAGGGACTGGGCTCCCGCCAGCTCCCTTCTTGCTGGTTTCCTGTTTACTGCAGCAGCTGCCCATCCCACCCTGCACACAGATGCCCCAGTGAACCTTAGTGAGTTTTCAGACCTGCAGTTCAGTTACAAATAAGCAGGCAACTTGCAATGTCTTGAAAACCTACGAGGCAACCCCTCTAATCCCTCCCTGTCACTTGCACTCCCCAACTTCTACCGCCCCCCTTGGAGACATATGGCCCCTTGAAGTTTATGTTTGCTTGCGAGGGAAGAAAAAACACCCAGCCACAGTGTGGAGTGTTTCTCTTTCTGTCTATCATTATTATTATTATTATTATTATTATTATTAAGCATCAAGAGACACAGCAATCTGCTTGTAGATACGGAACGTGCATAATTAATAAAATCTCATTATTTATTTATAAAAAAACACACAAGGAACTGGGGAATTAGGGCTATCCCCCTTATATATGGGGAGATGGGGAGAGACAGAGGGAGAGGTGAAATACTTTTTGAACGTTGGATCCTTTCAGAGACGCAAATCTCGGAGCATGCAATGAGGAAAAAGGCATGTGCTCCTAGGCGGAGTGGAGTGCTGGTCTGTGCACAGGAGGCAGCAGAAAGCCAAAACCTGGCCAGGAGCTTAAAAAAGACGTGGGACTGATTCGGGATCTCGAGCTTAGAGTGGAGCACCTCAGGTTAGGGAAGCTGGCAGGTTGAGACCGCCAAGGTAGGGTCTGAGATACTGGTCAGTCCGGGTCTTCTCCAGGAGGGCCTGGGGCAGACTCTAGACTCCTTGGTAGGTTGGAGAGACACAGCCACAGTCACCTCACTGGTTACACATAAAAAGCCCAGATACCAGGTGAAGGGAGCCCCCGGTTCAGCCGTTACTAGGCTTATCATTTTAACTCGGTGGTGATGGTGGGCTTCTAAATGACAGCTTTGCCCTTGGCCCCCTGCTTCTCTGATGCGGGGTCAAGATCGCCAACGTCAATAACCCAACTTATTATATAACAACCCCTGAGATCAGGGAAGCAGGGGCCAGGTCTTCCCAGGCTGGCCGAGTCCAGGGTGGA
>NW_008338126.1:2443711-2464199 GCF_000622305.1 Nannospalax galili | reverse complement strand
CCCTCCCTCCCTCCCTCCCTCCCTCCCCTATTTTTTTTTTTCTTGAGACACGCTTTAAAATAGAAAACAGGCTTGCGCAGGAACCAACCCCACAGAAAGGGATGGCTGGCAGGGATTTTTTCCCCCACCTCCCTCGAGTGCAAGCAACTCATGCAGCGGAACGCTCAGCCTTGCCCAGGCGGTGGGCTCCGGGGTGTGTGTGTGGTGGTGGGGGGAGCGCTGGGGGTGTCGGCCTGGGCAGCAGCCCCCGCAGGGTTACCCGGGCGCGTGCAGGGAAACATCTCAGCAATTCCAGAGCCCGAGCGCAGCGCGCAGGGGGTGGGGTTGGGGGGGGCGCGCGGCTCGGGGCACCTTGAAACCGCCCGCGGCCGCACGCTGATTGGCCGAGCCGCCGCCTCGGCGTTCCAGCCAGGCGCCCCTCCCCCCGCACAGTCCACCCCGGAAGGAATTTCCTCCTCTGGCGGCCGCTATTGTTGTCCGCCTTCGCTGTTTGGGTCGGATCGCGTAACCATAGTATCCAAACTGTGTCCGTGCAGGGCCCCAGCCTGAGACCCCCATGCCCCCCAGCCCACCCCCCACTTTTTTCTTTCGCAGTCTAGTTATCATGACTTCATCGGACTCGGGGGAACGGAGGAGGGGGATGGGGCGGGGGGCGGGGAGCTGTCCCGCTTCTGGCGGCCTTTACTTCGAGATGGTTTCAATTATAATTTTTAAAAAGTCTGCTTTGTGGGTTCGGGGCTTTTACCTTCCCCCAGCCCCCATTAAACCCTGGCCGGAACTTGAGTGGGGCTTTCCCTCCGTTACCCTCTACAGCCCTCGCTCCAGCCGGACTCCACGGCTCAGTGGGGAGATGGGGAGCATTCGCTGCAGGAGTCGCCCCCCGAAACGCACCCCTCGAGTCGGGGCTGTGCTTGGGACCTCGGCCTCGCTTGAATTGGGAAACTGAGGCTGGCGATAGAGTCGGGACCCTCGGACACTGCAGCCCGGGGGCGCGTCCTGTTGGGGTTGCGGATCCCCGCGATGATCTGGGAGAGGTGGTGTGGGATGAAAGCCTGTCAGACGCACGGAGGGATGGCCGAGGATAAAGGGGCGCAGGGGAAGCAGTTCTTGAGAGCGCAAACCCGGTCGCCCCTGTAATTCCCCCCACATCTCTGAGCACAGACGTATTGGTCTCTGCGACTAGCCTGAACCCAATGTCTGCCCCCTCTCCTCAAAAAAAAAAAAAAAAAAGCAAAACCAGCCTTTCCCGGTGAAGCGCATGCTGTTGGGAGGGTGGGAGCCGGCAGCAAGTCCGCACCGAGCGGGCGGCGCGGCGCGGGAGCCCCGGGGCTGGGCCAGCGGCGGGGGGTGGAGGGGAGGCGGCGTGTGCCGGGGGCATCCAGCATTCCCAGAACTCGAGCGTCCTCCAGGCGCTCGCTCGGGCGGGGGCAGAGGCGGCAGTGCAAGTTCGGGGCAACACTGCCCCCTAGAGGCCGCCGCAGCTGTGCATGCGGGTTGAAGAGGGGTTTGGAAGTGGGGGATCTAGAAGTCCCGGGACCGGGGCCTGGACCCTGGACGAGTCTGAGGCCCGCCAAGCCTGGAAGCACAAGGCTGAGACCGCGGTGATCCCTGGAAGGCTGGTAACAGGCCAGAGGATGGCCTCCAAGTGACAGGTCTAGGGGCTAGAGACTAGGGTAATGGGGTTTATGTTTTTGCTCTAGAGTTTAAAACTTTGGTGGAAAGTAGGCGCATCCTACAACCTTTCTGTGATGGACTTCACCTTAAAGCGACTTCGTTGTGTAGTTGGTGAAACTGACCCCGAGAGAGGGGTTCTTGAGATTTGAACCTGCTGTCCTGTTTTCAGCCATGCCCTGTGTCACTGGGTTCACAGAATCCTGTTTCATTCCCAGGACAGCTTCTTCAAAGAAGCATCAAGTCTCATTTAACAAATGAGAACTAAGAGATCTCACTTGCTCAGTCAGCAGAGTGCTTTTGGGTTTCTGGTTCATCCTCTTTTGGTTCATCCTCTGTGCCATGGGAACTGGAACCTAGGCTCAAGGACCAGGCCAGCCCTCTGCTCCGCAGCCCTGAACTATATCATCCCAGCCAGACCCCGATGGCAGTGGCTGCTCATGAATGGACAGAAGGGGGCCCATAGAAAGGAATGCGCTTGCAATTCTGGGCTCTAGGCCTCGCCTCAGTGTCCGCGTCTCTAAAATGGGAGGGGGACGTGAGGTTATGAAGAAGGCATCTGTCATCTCCGCTGGTGGTGGCACAGCGAGGCTCCTCCTTTTTTTTTGTCTGCCACACCTTCTCATCTCTCCTAGCTCCTCGGTTGGGGTCTGCCAGGCTGGCTTATCTTTGCCTGCCCTCCCTTCTTCCTTGCAGGGCTCCTGGGGCAGCCCCTCCTTTCCCCTTCCCTCCTGGCAGGCGCAGAGCTGACTGCGGGAGGGAGCGGTAGGCTCGCAGCCAGCCGAGCGTCAAGTCAACCCCTGGGGAAAAGGAGGGGGCGCGCTGGCTGCTGCCGAGGCTGCTGTCAGAGGCTGCAGCTCGCGCTGGCGGGGCCAGGGTCCCTGAGGGTTATTTGTGTCCAAGGTAACTGGTGTCCGAACTGGCTGTTAGCCACCTCCCTCTTTCCCTGGAGACTAGGGAGGTGCGTGGAGTCATCTTGACTCCTCCCTCTTCCTACCGCCCACGAACAATCAGGCAACAAGTCTGATCCTTCTCCCCTTAAATCCTTCCCTTCTCTCCATCCTCTCATCCGCCTATACCTGCTGGTCGCTGGGATGCTCTAACTGGCCTCTCTTAAGCCTTCCTGCATATGGCCAGAACCTCTCCACATCCTATCCAGTCTTCAGTTACTCCTAAGAGCAACCCACCTTCATCTTGGTCCTCCTCTGACACATGCGTTGTGTGGCAGTGCCACTCTCTATGACTCTCCAGAGACTGTCATGCTGCCTGGGCTCTGGTGGGTGCCTAGATCTTGATGACTGATACCGAACTGAACAATTCCAGCCCTTCCCTGCAGAGTCACAGGTTGCTGGTAGAGATGACCAGCATAGTCACAGAATAACTATTGGTAGAATGAAGTCTTAAGAGGACCCTTATTCAGCCTGAGTCAGAGAAGACTTCCTGAAGGAGATGATGTTCTGAGTCCGTAGGGAGAAAAAGGAATTGGTCCCATAACTGAAGTAAAAGGGGAGGACAATCCAGGGAGAGGGAACACCATTACTGGTGGGCACAAATCGTGAGTATGTGATTAATATGTGTAAGGGGAGAAAAGAAGCTAGAGAGAGTCTTAGATTGAAGTTGACCATGGGCCAATGTTAAGGGTCCCCCACCCCTTTTGAGTCTCCCTTTGTAGCCCTGTCTGGTTTAGAGCTTGCTAGGTAGATCAGGCTGGCCTCAAACTTGGGGTGATCCTCCTGCTTCTGCTTCCTGAGTGTTAGGTTTATAGGTATGTACCACCAAGCCTGCTCTGAGGGTCTATTGCTTCAGATGGAAATGTTGTTTAGCCAAGAAGCAGTTCCCTTAGTGTTGGCAGCCTGGGTTCAGAGGCTTATATAGCTCAGCCAGGGCTGGCCAGCGTTTTGACATTACAATATGACAATGTCATCTCCAGATGGGCCTCATTTATAGCTATTCTGGGATGCAGGCAGTCTTCAGGCCGGTTGGATACACCTGCTAGGCTCTGAGAACTAGAGGCTTATGGCTCCAGATTTTTGACATTAGGAGGCTTATGGCTCTACCTATACTCAGTTCAGAGCCACCTCTTGGACTTCCAAAGCCAGAGGCTTATGAATCTAGGCTCTGAGGACTAGATGCTTAATTGCTCCAAGAGACAGATAGGTCTAGGTGTTCAGGTCAGAGGCATGTTATTCTAGGTTTTGAGTGCTAGCAGCCCAGTGCCCAGAATCTGGAGTTATAGCTCTCCAACTTTGGGCGTTGGGACTTTGGGTTTTAAATTTTGGCAGTGCTCAGAAGCTTCCAGGACCAGGACTTGCAGCACATACGTATGGCTCTCAGTAGCCTCTTGCCCTCTGTAGTATCAGCTGTCTACGATTTCTGTACTGGTCACTCTCTGGAACTTTTCACTTGCCTTCTCACTCTGCTGGACATGTCTGGGCCTAAAAGCCA
The DNA here is from genome assembly GCF_000622305.1 of Nannospalax galili. Classification (NCBI taxonomy): domain Eukaryota; kingdom Metazoa; phylum Chordata; class Mammalia; order Rodentia; family Spalacidae; genus Nannospalax; species Nannospalax galili. Next base: position 2,460,083 of record NW_008338126.1, on the reverse strand, counting down.
CGGGGGCTCTTCTGTTCTTTGTGTAGCCGAGCCTACTCTACATGCACTACAGACCACAAACAGACAATGAAAGACCATTCAAGAGAAGGCTTTTATTAGAGATTAATGCACTATCAGTATCAAGGGGTAAGACATAGAAGTCTTCTGGACTAATCCAACAAGATTGAGAAATAGTTTGCCTATATCGCTAGGAAAGGGATGTGGTTTACCTATGACTGGTTTGTAATTCCACAGCCACAGCCTGGCATGCACAGGGCTTCCATTCCTACCAATCAGAAGCCTCTTGTACCAATTACAGGTTTTTTGCTGTCACTGGGGAAGCGTTTTCCAGTCCTTCTGAGTCACAATAGCTACAGGGTAAGGTCATCTGGAGGTCACCAATACTTTTTTTTGCCTGGAATAGAGTCTTCTAAAGCTGGTACAAGCTGCCTGCTTTGATCATGACTGGAGCAAGGCCCCCTGAAGCAGGAATCATGGCTTCTGCAGCAGCTGTGGTTGCAATGGCCCTTGCAGATGGGCATAGAGCTTCATAAATATATAATTTTCCCCCCTTAGACAGAGTCTCACACTGTAGCCTCAGCTGGCCTGGAACTTGCTATGTAGACTACAGCTCACAGCAGTCTTCTTTTTTGGCTTCCTGAGAGCTGGGATTGGCAGTGTGTGCCTTCACCCCTGGTTAGAGTATAGTTTCCTCAGGGTGATCATGGAGTGTTCTCAACACTGTACCACCACACCTAGCTAGACATTGCTCTTTCTTTGCTGAACTGTTTTCTTTAAATATTCATTTATTTACTTATATTAGAGTATAGTTTCCTCAGGGTGATCATGGAGTGTTCTCAACACTGTACCACCACACCTAGCTAGACATTGCTCTTTCTTTGCTGAACTGTTTTCTTTAAATATAAGGTGTGTGTGTGTGTGTGTGTGTGTGTGTGTGCGTGCGCATGCATCTATATGCACCATGTGCATGCTGGCGCCTGAAGAGGTAAGGGGAAGGCTTAGATTCCCTGGACCTGGAGTTACAGGTGGTCGTGCATGCGTGTGTGTGTGTGTGTGTGTGTGTGTGTGTGTGTGCGCGCGCGTGCGCGTGCATCTATATGCACCATGTGCATGCTGGCGCCTGAAGAGGTAAGAGGAAGGCTTAGATTCCCTGGACCTGGAGTTACAGGTGGTTGTGAGCCACCATGTGGGTGTTGGGAACTGAACCCAGGTCCTCTGCAAAAGCAGTAAGAGTTCTTAACCACTGAGCCATCTCTCTAGTCCCACTCAAGCGTCATCACTTCCTTCAGGAAGCCCTTATTGATTGCCAAAGTCAGGTTTGTTTCTTCCTTTGAATTCTCATGGTCCCTTTTGCTCCCTTTGACCACAGCACTGCCTTAGTTTCACAGCCCACGGGACACTGGGAATCCACATCTGCCTCAGTCCTTGGGTCTCCTGCAGTTCATATGGCCTGGGCACAGAATAGATGTTCAATTAAATTCATTGTGAAAATAGTGTATAAGTTATTTGTCAATAAGACTTATTAACTTAATAATAATACTTACTGACTACTATACCTGTGCTAACCCTTTGTCCTGTGTTGGTTCTTTTTATGGAAAGTTGAAGTTATCCCATTTTGCAGATGGAGAAACTGATTTAGACAGGAAGAATGACTGTCAAGATGACCAAGAGGTTTCCCAAAAACTGATTTAATCTACTGAAGTTAAGATCTATATGTGTAAATTATACTTTTCTCCTCAATGCTGGGGACTGAACCCATGGCCTTTGCACATGCTAAGCAAGCATGTTACTTTGAGCCACAACCCCCGGTCCTATACTTCAGTTTTTAAAACAAAGAAGAAGCCAGGCGTGGCGGTACATGCCTTTAATCCCAGTGCTCTGGAGGTAGGGGCAGGCAGATGTCTGTGAGTTCAAGGCCAGCCTGGTCTATATAGCAAGTTCCAGGCCAGCTGGGGCTACAGGGAGACCCTGTCTCAAATAAACCAAAAAAAAAAAAATAAATAAAAAAAAAAAAAATAAATAAATAAATGAAAAAAGACAAGAAGAAAAAAAAAACCTCTAAATGTATAACGGTCCTTACATTTGAAAGAAACTTCAAGAAAGTTTTTTTGTAATTAGAAGAAGAAAAAGAAGGCATATTTGATGACAGTCAGGGCTCAAACTTGACCTTGTGGCCTGTCCCTAAACCCTTGTTGGTCTCCTCATTCTGGTCCCCTGTGCCACCTGGAGGTTTCTACAGAGAAGATGGTCCATCTAGCGGGTGGGGTCCCATCCTAGAGAGAGAAGGCATTGTGGATGGTGAGAGAATCCAGGGCTGCCTAGTCTGAAGTGGTGCCTATTTAGAAGTGTGGAGGGGAGGGGCTGGAGAGATGGCTCAGTGGTTAAGAACACCGGCTGTTCCTGCAGAAGACCCAGGTTAGTTATCCAGACCCCAGCATCAGAGAGAGAGCCAAGTGCTACATTCAACAGGTTTGGGATTGGGATGAACCCAGACAGGAAGAGGGTCTCACTGCTGTCAGGACTGGGGTCAAAACCTGGCACTTCCACCCACTTCCTTAGCTGTGTGGTCTTGGGTAATATAATGACCCCTCTATGCCTCAGTTTCCTCATTTGATACTGGAGCTAGTGATAGTGGGTTTTTCCTTATAGAGTATTCCAGAGATGAAAAAATCAGAAGCAAAACTCAGAATACTGGCCTGGCTCACAGGAAGTATATCCCTGCACAATGGGTCTTATTCTTATCCTTTCTTCCCTCCCTCAAATCTCCCCATAAGTCTTAGCTCCATTGAATTCTACTTATGACCTCAGTGATGCCTGTGTCCTGGGTACTGTTTACCTGCTGAAAGTCTCCTTCTGCAGGTTTTCCCAGCATTCACTCTGCTTGACCAGCGGTCTCTGCTGCTTCTGGTCCCTGTGGAGATTTTGGACTGTAAGCCTGCCTCACCCATCCTCCTGGTGGTGGCCTTCAACTTCCAACTCTTTCTAATGAGCCCTTCCTGAGTGTCCCCCAAGGTCTATGTGTGGGAGTGCCCTAGGAGATCCAGGTGTACCCCTGTTACAGTATGGAACACATACTCGCTCAATTATTTAAATGATTTATTCATCCATTTATTTGTGTGTACGAATGCACACATGCACATGCACACATGACAGCACGTATGTGGAGGTCAGAGGACAACTTTTGAGAGTCCGTTCTGAACTTCTACTCTGAGTTAGGATCTCTCGTTTCTGCCTCTGTGCTGTGTAGTACTCCAGGCTACCTGCCTGTGAGCTTCCAGACAATTCTTATTCAGCCTCCTCTCTTGCTCTGTAAGTGATGGGATTACAGAGGAGCACCACGCACCTGGCTTTTTTATGTGGGTCCAGGGGAAAATTTGGATCTTTGGGCTTTAACAGCTAGTGTGTTGCCCACTGAGCCATCTCTGTGGCCCCTATCTTCAGGTTGCTTTCCAGAGTGACTGAACCACTCTCTGAGCCTGGTGGCAGTCAGTCCCTGAGAGTGCCCACCTCCCCTACCTGACAGCACTTGGTATCATTCAGAGTTGGGGTTCTGGTTGTGACTGTGGGTGCACATCACTCTGTGTCTTGGGTCACTGGTAAGGGTAAGCAACTTGGCATACTCAATAGCCACCTGTCCACTGAGGATACCTGAGCAACTTTAGGAGTAGGTGGTCAGTTTGGCTTGAAGAGCCTGAGTTCTGGCAAGTGCTCCCTCTTGATCCTTGGTCTCTCTGACACTGAATCACTGCCCTTTCATACAGCTTTCCTGAGTGCTTATTGTGTGTAGCTGCAAGGTCCAAATGATTCGGGCTGCATGTGCTTCTAAGATCTCACAGTGCACCAAGGGAGACAGACCAGTCAGAGTAGAGTTACTCCAAAGAGAACACAAGAGTCTACACACAAGGCTTTTCCCTGGGACAGACCCTGCAATGAGGCCATTTTCCTGGCTTGGGGAATGTTGGCTAACAGGAAAACTTCTGGTTATGCCAGGAAGTGCATGAGCCTCTGCCTGGACAGGGGTGTCTAGTGTCTAAGTGGCCTATGTCACTCCCCAGTGTCCTCAGATCCTCAATGTGCCCTTATTTGCCTTCACTGGACAGTCTGTAGAAATTGAGAAAGGGAGTTCTGTGGCGGTCTGATGGCTTGTGACAGAGACAGTGCTCTGGGAGCAGGCCAACAGAGAGTCCAAAAATAGATAAAACGCAGCAGATGGAGAAGCTTGGAACCAGAGGTGACCAAGGAAGTCTGTCAGTCCCTGGGAAATTAGGGGGCTGTGGTACAGGGGGCTGCAGTACAGGGGGCTAAGTGACATCTCTGTGACATCTTCGCAATAGATCAGATTTTCCTAAACTGGTTGTAGTAACAGCTTTCATTCCATATGCTCAATTTTTCTCTTTTGTCGGTGCTGGGAGTTGAATCCAGGGTTCTGTGTGTGTTGCACCCTCTCTGCCACTGAGCGACATCCAGCCCCTGTGCTCTTCTTCAGGGTGACTTTGATACTTCTCTCTCAGATCAAGGAGCAGAAGCTTCTGCCTTTGCATCTGGGTGGGACTTTACAGATGGAGCTACAGGGGCACTGTTTTTATGGCAATGCTGGGTTGTGACAATGCTGTCACTTTTTACTCTTTCTGTTCATTTGTTTTAGACAGGGTCTTTCTGTATAGCTCAGGCTGGCCTTGGACTCAAGAGCTGCCTGCCTCATCCCCTTGGCATGCTAGAATTATAGGCCTGTGCCACCATGCCTGGCTGCCATGCTTCTGTTTTGCTGTCATGGAGAATTCACTGTGGTGGAGGCCCGCTGTCACGTGAGCAGTCTGACTATCCTGGAGCCGCTGTGCTGTGAGGAAGTCTGAGCTAATGTAGAGAAGGCATACAGAGAAGCCCAGAGCTAAGTGATGAGCCAGGTGCTTAGCCACCCCCTAGCTCTTAAAGTTCCCTGCTTTCATCTCCAGCTGCTGTCTGTAGTTCAAGGGGAACCCTGAGCTAGACTTCTTCAGCTGAACCCTCTCCAAATTCCCTACTTAAGGATATGGGGAAGGATTATAAAATGATTGTTGTTACTTTAAACCATGAAGGTGTGGGATACTTGTTACATGGCAGTGCTGAACCCATGGGCTTATACTTACTCTCTGTCTTCCCTGATAGTTGCCATTATTTTCTACTCTATTCTTAGCACCTAGTATGATGTATGAAAGGGTGAAAGCTGCCAGACATGGTGGCTCACACCTGTGATCTCAGTGCTCCAGAGGCTGAGAGAGGAGGATTGCCCTACATTTGAGGACAGTTTGGATTACGTAGTGAGTTAGACTTAGTAGATGAGCAGGTCAGACTGAGCTATACAGAGTGAGACCCTGCCTCTAAAAAAAAAAGAGGAAGATGTATAAAAGCACTTGCCACCCTGACAAACTGAGTTGGCTTTCCAGAGCCCACAGAGGGTTGGATGTAACCACACCAGCATCTGTAATCCTAGCACTCCTACACCAAGATGGGAGGCAGAGACAGAAGAATGCCCCAGAAGCTTTCCAGCCAGCTTTCCTGGAATACACAGAAAGGCACAAAAAAGACTCCTGAAAGCTGTCCTCTGACCTCACACAGGCACTGTGACACAGGCATGCAGGCATGCACGCACTAAAATAAAAAAGAGAGTGAAAGTTAACAGAGCATGCCCACATAGTGTTAGAGGATGAAGGGGGGCTCCCCGCCCAGTCCAGGACATCCAGGAAGGCTCCCTAGAGGAAGTGCTATTCTAAATCCCTGTGTAGGGCAGGGGATCCAGAGAATACCTGCTCATCTACTAAGTACGACTGTTTTTTCTGCTCTACCAGAGGCTTCTAGCTTGGTGTGTGTCTAACAGGTTCATCCCCACATCTGCTTAGGGGCCCTTCCCTTCCCTCTTCCACCTTTTCCTCCCTCCTTCTCTGGGCCCGTAGGCTCACTCCTGTTTCCTCTGACTCTGGGTCTGGCTGAAGAAAATTAAGTCAATGGGGAGGGAAGAGTTGACAAACAGAAGATCTGGTAATTGAATTTTTTCTCTCACCCTCCCTCTACCCCCAGAGAGCAGCAGGAGTAGCTCTAGGAGACTGGCTTTCTCTGCTCATGGAGCTCTGGCAGCACTAGGCCAGTGAGAGGGGTGGAGAGGCAAGAAGAACCTTCTAGAATCTCCAAGGCCAAGCCTTGTACAGAGAGGAAACTTAGGCAGTGGAGGTCAGAGATTTGCCCAGGGTGTCCGGTTGGTTAGAACAGAAGCCAGGACCAGAAGAGAAAGACCAGCCAAGAAAGCAGATGCAGGGAAGGGTCTCTGATCAGCAGGGACACAGGGCCCAGACAGTTGCAGAAACTCTGTGGGTTCTAGGGCCTGGTGAGATTGCCTCCTGACCACAGTTGACAATTCCAGAGTCTAAAGAGTGGCCTGGGTACTGGGTGAGCCTGTGGCTGGATCTACAGAGGCCTGGCTACCCAAGCAAGTCTTTCTTTAGGTAGAGAGCCCTCTATGGGCAGAAGCGGGGGCCAAAGCTCGGTGATGAAGGTGATGAAGGGCAGAGGGGAGGCTGGAGTGGAAATAGCCACAGGCCGTCAGGGTCACCATTCAGAAAAACTGGGAGGTGAATTGGAGAGGGCACAGGAATGGTCCCCAGGCAAGTGTCTGCTTTGTCTCATGAGAGGGATGAAGATACTGAGGCTCCAAGGAGACCTGGTTCTAGTCATAGGCCAGCAAGTGATAGTGTCAGGATTCAAGCCTGGGCAACTTGGGCCCACATAGGTTTCGCCCACGCTGCCTCCTTCCATCCTTCAATAACCCCCTCCACTCCCCACCTCCCTGGCCCAGCAGGCGTGGGTGCTGGGGCCCTGCCTGGCTGAGTGGCAGTAGCTGGCGGCTGCGGGAACGTTTGATTTATTAAGCTAATGTTCTAGCACGTTTTCCCCATCCCGTAATGAGCTGTTTCCACCAGGGGGTGTCTGCAGAGAGAGACACTACGGCCACTTCGGAAAGGAGGCTGGGCTAGCGCCCTGGGAGGGGTGAGGTTGCAGAGCCCACATTCCTGCATATTCTCTTGATCCCTCTGACCAGCTCCCTCACCCCTACAACATCAGGGAGCTGGAGTGGGCAAACTGACCCCCTTATTCGACCTCAAGTGATCCCTTCCTACACTTTATGTTTCTGAGGATTCAGCTCAGCCTGCTTGTTTCTGCAGGTTGGCTCCCTTGGCTGAATTTCTGTGGCTCGACATGACAGTTATGGCCCTTGCACCTATACAGATCTAGTTTCAAATCCCAGCCCATCCAGCTTCTAACCCAGGTGCTGGGGATTCCCTGACCTCTCTGGGGCATTTTCCTTTTTTTTTTCTTGTAGCCCTGGCTGGTCTGGAACTTGCTATGCAGACCAGGCTAGCCTTGAACCCACAGAGATCTGTCTGTCTCTGCCTCCCCAAGTGCTGGAGTTAAAGGCATGGGCCCAGCTGTTTTCCATTTTAAAATGGAGACGAGGACTAATTTGTAGGATTGCTGTTGGGATTCAGTGATAATGCTTGGGAAGCTTTGTACAGTGGTAACACCAGTGGACACTAGGGCAAACTTTCTGGGCAATTGTGCTGTGCATGGGGCAGAGGCATCTAGACGTCACTCTGCACCTGCAGCCCTTATTTAATCCTGCATCTGCAGGCCTGTCCGGCACCCACAGACTTTACTTACACCCATAGACGTCACTGGCACCCCTTCTGCACCCACAGTTATTGTCTCCAGTCTCAGTATCCACAGTCACAGCTCTCATTGCAGAGGAGCCAGAGAGTTTTGTGGGCGGTAAGTCCCTTTTTGTCGGGGGGGGATTTGAGACAGGGTCTCCCTGTAGCCCCAGCTGACCTGGAACTCGCTATGTAGACCAGGCTGGCCTCGAACTCACAGAGGTCCGCCTGTATGTGCCTCCTGAGTGCTGGGTTAATCCCAGCATGCACCACCACACCCAGCAGCTCATTCTTTTGTATTTGTTCTTCATTGCTCTTTTTTTCCTGAGCTTGTACTTGTCCCCTTGAAGGTGCTCATCAAGAAGGTAGCCCTTAACTACAAACGTTGAAGATGCTGTTCAACTGACTCATGTCTGGGTGAGGCGAAAAGGCAAGGGGTTTGTTTGGATTTGCAGTTCTGGGCTACTATTATGGGCCACATCTGGTGATGGCTTTCTTGCTAGCAGTGTCTCGAGGTGATGTAGGGCAACACATGATTAAGACACAGTGGGGGGGGGTGCGGGAGGGGCACGTGTGTGCCATGGCAAGCATATGGAGGTCAGAGGACAGCTTGCGGGAATTCTCCTTCTATCATATGGGTCTTGGGGATGGAATCATCAGGCTTTGTGTGATAAGTTCCTTTACCTACTGAGCCATCTCATTGGCCCAAGGCCCATCTTTATTAAACACCATCCTTGATAAACTTTCCACTTTCTTAATGCCTCACAATGGGGACTGAATTTTAATATGAACTTCTGGAGGGGACAGACTGTGCCAAAATACCAAGTACTTTCAGTATACAGTATGAGGAAAGCAAAGCTCTGTTCATCAGTGATAAAGCTGTGGCTGCAGGTGAGGTCTGTGGCTGCAGGTGAGTCTGTGGATGCAGGTGAGGTCTGTGGATGAAGGTGAGTCTGTGGACGCAGGTGAGTCTGTGGCTGCAGGTGAGTCTGTGGACGCAGGTGAGGTCTGTGGATGAAGGTGAGTCTGTGGACGCAGGTGAGTCTGTGGACGCAGGTGAGTCTGGCTGCAGGTGAGTCTGTGGATGCAGGTGAGGCCTGTGGATACATGTGAGATCTGTGGTAACAGGGCTAGGGCTGTATCACACTGTGGCCTGCTCATCTTCCCGAGGAACTGGTACTCTACCGGGTCATTGAATGACTTGTCTAGGCAGAACAAAGAACAGTTGCCCAGCTGTATGTACCTTGCTCCTCTCCTCCTCCCTGGAGGTCGTGCCGGGGCCTCTGGGTTCAGCTGTCAAAGGCATGTTCCCTCCCCTTGCAGAGGGGAGGGCCTGTAGGCCTTGGACCTTTTCAGCAGGGCTAAGTCTGCAGTGGGGGAGGAGTCAGTGGCCCACCGCGTGCCTGTACCTGCTCTCTTGTTTCTGTTCCCCCGCTGAATTCAGAGCCTCTCTGAGTCCACCCACCTCTCCAAGAAAGCCAAGTTTCTGCAAAGCTTCTATGAGTAGGTGGGATGAGTGAAGTCACTGTTGATCTAAGAGCAGTTAGCAGTAACCATGCCACAAACTAGATGGTGTACTGTCTTGAATCTAAGATTCTCTCAAGCTTTCAGCACATGGGACAGACTGCAGCCAGAATCTTTGTCAGAATATAACATAAATTGTCTCTAGTCCAGTTCCCAATAGAGTCCTTGTTCCTCTTTGAAATTTCATGAGCCCAGGTTTCCACTTTGGCATTTCTTTCAGCATTCAGGCCTTCAAAACTCCTCCAGAATGTTTCATTATATCTGCTTACAATATTTCACTTTATTTTTTAGTATTTTATTTATCAACTTTAATTTATGTGTATGAGTACACTGCCTGCGTGTAGTAAGAGCATCCATGTTGTACAATGCCCACGGAAGTCAGAATAGGGTGTCAAATTCCCCTCAAACTGGAGTTAGGAATAGTTGTTAGCCACCATGTCAGTGCTGGAAATCTAGCCTGGTCCTCTGCAAGAGCAGACCATATTTTTAATTGCTGAGCTATCGCTCTACCCCCAGGTTACAATATTTTAGGGGTTCTTTAAACTGAAGTTATACACTGTTCCATAATCTGCCCACAAACTAGTTTCAAGGCCTCAAGCCACATGATCAGGTTTATCACAGCAACAATTCCACTTCTAAGTATCAGTTAGTGATTTTTCTTACTGCTATGATAAAATCACAGACAAAAATCATGGAAAAAGGGAGGTCCATTCTTGTCTCCTTATTAGAGGGGAAACAAGTCTTCCATGGTGAGGACAGCATGGTGGTAGGAGTATGAGGTGGTTGGCCACACTGTGTCCACATTCAGGTAACAGAGAGAAATAAATACTAATGTGAAGCTGGCTTTTTCCTGGCTATTTTGTTTGTTTTTTGTCTTTTTTGAGACACAGTCTCCCTGTAGCCCCAGCTGCCTTAAAACTCACTATGTAGACCATGCTGGACTTGAACTCACAGAGATCTACCTGCCTCTGCCTCCCAAGTGCTGGGACTAAAGGTGTGGGACACCACATCTGGCTCAAATTCCTTTCTTTTGAAGCTGGCTACAATGCAGATCTGTAGTCCCAGAACTTGGGAGGCTGGGTGATATCTCTGGAGCCCTGGTGTTGAACGCCAGTTTGGGCAATATAATAAGACCCAGTCCCAAACAAAACAAAAATCAGCACAATAATGAAAACATTTCCTCTCAAATTCACTCACACCTCAGCATCTGTGGTATTTCCTCAGGACTCAGCTAACAGGATTTGTGCTTCCCACTACTGACCTGTGGTGGGGTGCTCAGTGCTTACCAGGTACTGTTGTGTGATGTGTCCTTACCCACTAAGCTATCTTACTGTCCCTCTTTCCTATAGTTTAAAAAACATTTTATTTATATTTCTTTTATGTGTATGAGTGTTTTGCCTGCATGCATGTAAGTACACCATGTGTATTATTAGCCAACATGTGGGTGCTGGAAACTAAACCTGGGTCCTCTGCAAGAGCAGCCAGCACTCTTAATTGCTGAGCCATTTCTCCCTTCCCACACTTTTGATGACTACCATGGGGCAGGGGTGGCCTGAAGGGACCAGAAGTGGACTCAGGTGACCAGTGAGGGAACTGTTATTCTAGTGTAAGGTGGTGGATGTGGGCCTAGTCTTAGGGACACAGCATTCCTCGAGGAGGGAGTAGTGGCCCATGATGCCTTCTGCCCTGGGCCTTTTTTGTTTTCTGGCTCCTGGGTCAGTTTTAATACCCAGTCACCTACGCATGCTGAGCCCTAGTCCCACACCAGGTTTGGGCTGGAGCTGATGAGACCCTGTCTCAGTTGTTCCCTACCCTGGAGAGGCAGGACATGGTCACCAGACTAGGTTTCACTGGGGAGTTGATGTGTGACAAGGTTGGTTAGAGGAAGGGCTACAGGATGGCCAAGCTAGCCCCTGGGGTGGGTGAGGCTGGAGTGTGAGTCTTTGGGCCTTGTTCCTCAGTGCTTTGCAGCAGGCCTGGAAGAACAGGCAGAGGTGAAGGCCAAGCAAACTTGGTGGCTATGCAGCATGCCTGAAGGCCCACAGATGCTACTGATGGCTGGAAGGTAATTAACAACTGTACTTGCCTCTGCCATGGCATTGTTAAACTGAACTGCACCGGCTGGGTAACTGATGGATGGACCCATGGTCACAGCTCAGGGGGCGTCTGCACTATTTGTTAGCAGGTGGAGAACAAAAGGGAGGACTTGGGGCTTTATATGTGAGGTTGCTGGTGAGCACCTGGGTTGTGTTGCTGTTGCTGTCTGTCTTCTGGGCCAAGACTGGGCAGGTGAGGCTGGGTCTAGACTCTAACATTTGTCAGTAAATTTGAGCTGGAATGGCTGGAGAAATCACTCAACAGAAGAAACGGCCCTGGGGTGGAGGCCAAGGGAATACAGAGGTCAGGGGTGTGTGTGTGTGTGTGTGTGTGTGTGTGTCTGTCTGTCTGTGTGTCTGTGTCTGTCTCCAGATGGTGCCCTTGCCTCAACTACTTTCTTTCTGTAGATAGAAATGTCACTTCACTGTTGTTGATTATATGTGATTGTGTACAAAGAAATCCAAATAGGAAGGAAAAAAAGTCCTCGTGATCCCATTTCCTAGCCATGATCATGTTTAGTCATGTTTTACCATGATCATGGTCAAGTTTAGTCAATGTTGCTATGCCAAGGGCCCTGGGCCTCCCATTTGGATCAGTGCCAAGGTGCCTTCTGCTCTGGGGCTCACTCAGTACCTCCCAAGAAATCTCCTTTTGTGCTTAAAAATAGGGTGGTGCTTTTCCCCCTAGGCCTGCTCCCACTCAAGGAACAGCAGACCCTCTCTGTGTCCTAGGCTGTAGTCTCCCATTCTCATCTGGGGTGAGCACAAGAGCAAGCTGTGATGTCCCAGCTCCTGCTGCCTCTTCCCTTGCCAGAAGTGGCCAGGACTAGAAGACTCCCAGTTCCCTGTGGGGCCAACCTCCAAGGTGGCCCCAGGACCCCATCTCCAAACTTGCTCCATTACTAAATCAGGTCTGGCCCTGTGTGGCCATGAGACTGGGGAAGGTGAGGATGTGTTCAGGGATTCCTGGCTGTTTTGCTCAGTACAGCAGCCCCACTGCTGTGAAGCACTCAGGCAGCCCTGGGGAGAAGCCGTATGGAGGGGTGCTGGGGCTCTCATCCATAGCCAGCACCAGGCTACTTGCCATGGCTCTGGGTTGCTTTCCAAGTATACCCTTAAGCCTGGGCTCACCCTCTGCTCAAATTTGGCTCTTCTGTGACAGCCTGTGCCAGTTTGTGCATCTTGGACCTGATTAACCTTGTACATTGACATGGAGGTGTGTCAGAGTTGACTCAGTACAGCGTGCTGGGATATTCCTTTCCCAGTGCCCTGTGGGTTGTATTAGAGTACCAGATGTGTGGGCTGGCAAAATGTCTCAGTGGGGAAACGTGCTTGCTGCCAAGCTTGGTAACCTGAGTTCAATCCCCAGGACCCACATGGTGGAACAAGATACTGGACCCCTGCAAGTTATCTTCTGACCTCTATACAGGTTCTATGGTGCTCACATGTCCCCAACCTCACAAAGTGAATCAATGTATAAAAATTTTAGTCCCAGGACTCAGGAAGCAGAGGCAGACTGGTCTTTGATCTTTGTGAGATCAAGGCCAACCTGATCTACATAGCAAGTTACAGGCCAGCTGGGGCTACACAGAGACCCAATCTCCAAAAACCAAAAAAACTGGGGCTAGAGAGATGGTTCAGTGGTTAAAGAGCACTGGCTGGTCTTGCATAGGACCTGAGTTTGGTTCCCAGCACCCACATGGCACCTAACAACCATCCTTAACTCCAGTTCCAGGAGATCTGATGCCCTCTTCTGACCTCTGTGGGCATTGCACAATACAGGTGCACTTAATACACGCAGCCAAAACATTCATACACATAAAATTAAAAAAAAATTTTTTTTGGTCTCTTTTTTTGGTCTTTTTGAGACAAGGTCTCCCTGTAGCCCAGCTGTCCTGGATTCACTATGGAGACCAGGCTGGCCTCAAACTCACAGAGATCCGCCTGCCTCTGCCTCCTGAGTGCTGGGATTAAAGGCGTGTGCCCACCATACCCAGCTAAAAATATTTTTTAAAAAGAAATAAAAAAGGTGCCAGGCATGGCCAAGTATGGTGGTACATACTGTTAATCCCAGGACTTATAAGACAGAGGCACGCAGATCTCTGTGAATTCAAGGACAGCCTGGACTACATAGCAAGTTCCAGGCCAGCCAGAGCTACATTAGTGAGTCCCTGTCTCAAAAAAATTTTTTTTAAAGAATCTTAGTTTCATGTCTCCTACCGGTGTCTTTCCTTATCTGTGTTCTGCTTTCTTTCTTTCTCATTCCTGTGGAATGAAGCCTGTGAGCAGCCATCTTACTCTGGAAGCAGGTGGTCTCCAAAGCTCACCAACTACAAGCAGATGGAACTCCCTTCCTCAACTGCAGTATTTGGTCATGGACACAAGGAAGGGAGTTGCAGTTCTGTCCTGCTTGCTTGTGTGGCTTAGGGCAGCTGTCTTAGCTCCCCTGAGCTTGGTTCTTCATCTGCAAAGTGAAGGTGGTGCACTCTTGATGGGGCTATATGCAAACTAAGTGAGCCCAGAGTGTGGCACAGAGTAGTGAGAATATCCATCCTCCAGCCTCCACCTGGCGCTGGGCTAGGACCCTCCTGTGGCTCCCATGTGTCCACCTTTGTGTGTGTGCATGTGCTTGCACACTGTGTGTGTGTGTGTGTGCTATGTTTGTATGCACTGAAGGTAGGTATGTGTAAACAGAACTATATGTGCACGCCTGGGTGCTTGTCTGCGCATGGCTGAGTGCGTGAGCATTTTCCCAGCACTATTAGTGGAAAGCTGTAATTATGCTTTACGGCAGTGGCAACGGCTCAGCTCTCCCAGCCATTAAACTGCTCATCTGGGGGTGTGGGGGGAGACCAGGACCACCCGCGCCCTCCCAATCCCTGCATGGCGCATGAGCACGCAGTCACCCCCTCTCTCACCATATGCCTGTGTTTTACAGTTCTTTGGTGCGTGGTGCTCATCGAGTGGCTAATTAGCGAAATGAATTAATTGACATCCATACGTGTAATTAGCAAATGGTTATAAGCAGCTATTCTCCTTGGGATGTCTAAATTTCTAAGGGTCAGATGCTGGGGGGCTGCTGTGGGGGGTAAATAAGAGATGAGCTGCTTGTGTGAGCACCAAGTCCTGCCTGGGGCGGGGGTGGAGGGGGGGGCTCTGAAGCTTGCTGGCCTGGAGGAGGGGGAGGGGCAGGGAAATAAGCACACACAAGCCTGGGAGGGGGAAACTGATTCCATGCCCTGGCATACAGGGGCCTGGCTGTTGCCATTTGTGTGATTCCTCTGTGGTCCTGGGTAGGACCCTTTCCAGCTCTGGGCCACCACACTCTCTGCTTCTTGTGTGTGTGCATAGGTGCAGGTGTGTGCATGTGAAGGTGGAGGCCAGAGAACAACTTTGGCTGCCTTTGCTCAGATGCAAATCCACTTTGCTTTTTTGTGGGGGACAGGGTCTCACTGGCCTGATGCAGGACAAGTAGGCTAGGCTAGCAAGCCGATGAGTCCTGAAGATCCTCCTGTTTCTGCCTCCCCAGAGTTAGGATTACAAGCATTTACCACAGGTTTTTTTTTTTTTTTTTTTTTTTTAATTTATGTGCATGTGTCTCCCAGGTGACTGGTTCCTCCAAGGGGCAGGCCTGCTGCAGAGAAGGGACTACTGAGGAGCTGCTGGGAGCCATCTTGGGAAGGAAGCCGAGGTGCCAGAAATGCACAGCCATGGGCGTGGGGAATGGGCAGCAGCCGGGCGTACTCAAGGACAGAATGGCCTGGCACTTATGGACCTAGGGCGAGACCGCTGGCCCCTGAGGCATAGGCGAAAGCTCGCGGTTGACTATGGGCATGTCGTGGGAGCCATCTGATATGATGGTCTCTGAGCCATGGGACAGAGCTGCGCTGTGTGGAGCTGAGTGGCACAGAGCTAGGCATGGGGTGCTCAATTCTTTGTAAGTCACTCCCCTCTCCCCCCACCACGGTAATAATAAATGCACATAAAGATATTATTTATGGTTTGCCTGATAGTGCAAGAAACTCAGAGAGAACTCTGGCGACAGCATGGGTGAATGTGTGTGTGTGTGTGTGTGTATCTGTGTATGCATGTGGGTGCCCTAAGAGGCCGGAAGAGGGTGTTGGATCCCCTGGAGCTGGAGTTAAGGGTATTGTAAGCAGCCCAACGTGTGTGGTAGGAATTGAATTCAGGTCTTCTGGAGCAGTAAGTACTTTTAATGGCTAAACCATCTATCTAACCCCTGACACTGGCTGTTTACATGGGTGTTGGGGATCCAGATTCAGGTCCTCATGCTTGTGTAGCAAGCACTTGATCAAATAAGTTATCTCCCCAGCTTCTAACAGGGATGAATGGGATGGATCCTTCTTTGCCCTGTCAAACTTTCTAACAACCAACTGGATGATGCAAAAAAGGGATGGAAAAAGAAAACTTATAGATATGGAAAAATGACATTGGAGCCATATCTAACTTTTTGCCAAAAAGTTTATTTCAAAACAGATGATAAGAGATTGGAGAGATGGCTTAACAGGAGCACATATTACTCTTGCAGAGAACTTGAGTTCAGTTTCTAGAATCTACTTTGGATGGTTTACAACAGCCTGTAATTCCAGCTCCAGGGGATCTGATGTCTCTAGACTTTGAGGGCAACTGTACAAACATGCACATATGCCTCAGCCCCACATACAATAATTAAAAATATAATAAATGTAGCTGGACATGGTAGTACACGACTTTAGTCTCAGCACTCAAGAGCCAGAGGTAGGTGAATCTCTGTGAGATCAAGGCCAGCCTGGTCTACATATCATATTCCAGGCCAGTTGGAGTCATAGGGAGACCCTGTCTCAAAACAAAGCAACAAACAATAGGTTTAGAAAAATAAAGTGGGGGCTGGAGAGATGGCTTAGTGGTTAAGAACACTGGTTGTTCTTGTAGAAGACCCAGGTTTGAATCCCAGCACTCACATGGCAGCTAACAACTGTTCTTAACTCCAGCCCTAGGGGATCCGACAGCCTCTTCTGACCTCCGCGGGCACTGCACAACACGGGTGCACTTACCTACATGCAGGCAATACAT
>NW_008338126.1:2383953-2443546 GCF_000622305.1 Nannospalax galili | reverse complement strand
ACCCAGGTTTGAATCCCAGCACCCACACGGCAGCTAACAACTGTCCGTAAGTCCGGTCCCAGGGGATCCGACAGCCTCTTCTGACCTCCATGGGCATTGCACGACACGGTGCACTTACCTACATGTAGGCAATATACGAATACACATAAAATAAAACTAATAAATAAAATATATTTTAAAAAGTGGTTAAATAGTATATATTCCAAAAAAATTGACAAAAAAACCAAGTAAGAACTTACATGTCAAAAACAACACTGTGGGGCTGAAGAGATGGCTCGGCAGTTAAGAGCACTGACTGTTTTTGTAGAAGACCAGGGTTCAAATCCCAGCACCCACATGGCTGCTAACAACCATCAGTACCTCCAGTTCCAAGGGAATCCTACACCCTCTTCTGACCTGTGTGGGCTTTGCATGACATGGGTGAACTTACATACATTCGGGTAATACACTTATACACATAAAAACAATAAAATAAAATAAAAAACAACACTGTGAAACTTGGAGTAGAAAATTAGCAGTGAAGACCTTTTGACTTGGGGGAAGTTCCTCAAAAAGCTGTCAGAAATGCTAACCAGGAAAGCTTGGAATATTTGACTACATCAAAACCCAGAACTTGGGCTGGAAAGAAGGCTCAGCAGTTCAGAGCACTTGCTGCTCTTCCAGAGGACTCAGGCTCAGTTTCTAGCACCTACATCAGGCAGTTTGAAACTGCCTGTGACTCTAGCTCAAGGGCATTTGACACCCTCTTCTGGCCTCTGTGAGCACCCACACATGGCATACACTGTCACACACACACATGCACATACACAAAAATAAAAATAAATCTTTAACAACAACCTTGAACTTACCAGACTTGTTGGTGCATGCCTGAGACCCCAGTACTCAGGAAGCTGAAGCAGGAGGGGTGTGAGTTCTAGGCCAGCCAGGTTAACATAGGAAGACCCTATGTGTTCTTAACTGCTGAGCCATCTCGCCAGCCCCCCAACATAATTTTTTACTGTACTCTAAATATGCATCCTTATGTTTACAGACAAGTGTACTTCTTGCCACTCATCAAAAAGGCTTTTTGTAACAGATGGAAACTATTAGTGAGTCCTACAACTGATCAAACACAGAAAATAAGTGTCTGTGAGGTGGCCATCCCAAAGTGACACACAGTGCAACCTCTATACCCAAGACTCAGGGAGCATATCGGAACAGGGGACAGAAAGAATATTAATGCATCTCTCAACTTTCACCAGCAAAGCTTCATGCAACAAATGGTGATTAACTCAGAAAATCACAACTGATAAAAGTGTAGAGAGTAAGAGACTGAAGAGTGCTTTCCCTGGGTAGGACTCCTATATCAAACCTCTGCCACCCAAGACTCAGGGACCATTGTGGAAGAGGTGGGAGAAAGACTGTAAGAGCCAGAGAAACAGAGTTCTCCAGGCAGCTGGGAAGTTACTCATATGAATTTCCAGCAATGGTGACAGCGTGCACAAGACCCATGCAAGCTCAAATCAGAGAAAAACCCAGCATAGAACTGGGGAAATGGGTAAGAAGTCCCATTCTTAGCTGAGGAACTATTGGCAACTTATGACTACTGGTAGAGGAAGCATTTTTCTTTAAGGGAGTGATGCTAGATAGGTTAACTAGACTCCAGTGGATGGACTTACACTGAGGGACATTTGGAAACACAAATGTGACTTGATAAACCTTAACACATATGACAGGATGCATGAAATCTGGTGGGGCAGCTATTGGGGATGCAGATAGAGGAGTCAGTCATTACTATGGAATAGCAACTGTAATGCTCTGAAATGTTTAAAATTGATAAAGCAAGGAATTGCTGTATTTTATTTAGAAAAATGGAGCTGGGCACTGTGGTACAGGCCTATAATTCCAACTACTTAGGAGTCTAAGGCAGGAGAATCTCAAATTCAAGGGTATAGAGAGTTCGAAGCTAGTTTGGGTAACTTAGAGAGACTGTGTTTCAAGACAAATTTTTTTTGAGTTTGTATATGTGTGTGGTGAGTGTGTGTGTAGGCACAGATGTGTATGGAGGTCAGAGGTTGATGTTCAGTGTCTTACTTGATTGCACTCCATCTTCTATATTGAGGTTCTCTCATTTGAACCAGAAGCTCATTGATTTGGTCCGTCTACATAGTCAGCTTGTTCCCCAGTGATGGAATTACAGGCAGGACACCATGCCCATATGGAATTTACATGGATACTGAGGATCTAAAATCCAGCCCTCATGCTTTCAAGAAAGCACTTCACCCACTGAGTCATTTCCCCTGCCCCACCTAAAACAAGGGCTAGGGATGTAGCTCAGTGGTAGAGAGTTTGCTTAACTTCAGTACCTGCCAGCCCCAAATGACAGCAATTGTAAGAAACAGCTGTAAAGTGGTGGTCTCTTGGGAGCAGGAGTAGTGGTCTGGGGACAGGGGGCGACTACAATTCTTTTCATTACAATTTTTACTTTATTTATTTATTTATTTAATTAATTAATTTATTTTGTATTTTATGTATATGAGTGTTTTGCCTGCACCACATGCATGCGATGCCTTCGGAGGACAGAAGAAGGTGTTTGATCCCCTGGAATTGGAGTCATTGATGGTTGTTAGCTGCCACCTGGGTGCTGGGAACAGAACTCCAGAGCAGCCAATGCTCTTAACCACTGAGCCATCTCTCTAGCCCTTCCTTACAAATTTTTAAGTGCTATTTAATTTTCAAACCATGCATATATATTTCTTGGGTACAAAAATCAAATTAAAATTTTTCTTGATTAATCTAAAGCAATCATGTTAGCGGAGATAGATTTGAATATAGGTCCTTTGACTTTCAGTTTAGGGCTCAGCTCATTTACTCATAGAAATCATTCAACAGCATTTATTGAACGCATATTTGGGGCTGGCTATGGTGTCAGGTGCTACATCAGAGATGAATAAATCCTCACACTGTTCATAATCCCCAGTGTAGAAGGATAGACAATCAACAAATCCTTAGACTATAGTGTGGTTATATAATCATGATGTAAAGTTTGGAAATGAAAGCTGTTTTAACCACAATCAGTTAAGAGTGCTGTCTCCATTTTGACTTACTCTTCATAGAACTTCCAAGTGGAGTTGGAATGGCTGTGGGCTCTTGTGATGTGGCTCCAGAAAGTTGTGCAGAGACCACATGTAGTATGGATTTAGCAGGATGTAGCTAGATGGTTGGTTTTCAATCACTCCCAAATAAAGATAGGTTATTGACAGCTGTCCTTGTATAGGAATGGAATAATAATAAATACCTGATTAATTCAAAAGAAGGCAGAAAAAGAAAGTAAAGAGAACATTAAGCAGATGAGATGACTGAAAATAAAACACAGCAAGACGGTAGATTCAACCTAACAATATCGATAATTGTATTATGTATAAATAGCCTAAACACCCCAATGAAAGGGCAGAGTTTTTCAGATTAGATAAAAATATAAGACCCAAATACATGGTGTTTATAAATAACATAATAAATATAACAATATAAACACACAAATAAAAGTAAAAGCATTGCAAAAGATAACAGTGTGCTAAAATTAATCAAAAGAAGATAGACTCAGGAAGGAAGAACACCACAGTTGTATTAATTACTTTTCTTTCTGAGACAAAAGGAACTGACATGAGTAAGGGTTATTTTGGCTCACAAAAGCATTGCAAAAGATAACAGTGTGCTAAAATTAATCAAAAGAAGATAGACAAAAGGAACTGACATGAGTAAGGGTTATTTTGGCTCACGGGTTGAGGGGACAGTCCATCATGGTGGGGAAGGCATGGTGGCAGGAGCATGAGGTGGCTTTGTATCCACATTGTATCCACAGTCAGGAAGCAGAGCAAAATGAATGCTGGTGCTCAGCTTGCTTTCTTCTTTTTACTCAGTTTGGGATCCCAGTCCATGGTATGGTTCTGCCCATATTCAGGTGAATCTTCTCACCTCAGCTGAACCTTCTGGAAATACCCTTATAGATACATCCAGAGGAGTGTTTCCATGGTGATTCTAAATTCTCTCACTTTGACAATCAAGATTAACCATCATGGGTAAGAGAAATGGCTCAGCAGTTAAGAGTACTGGCTGCTCTTGCAGAGGATCTGGGTTTAGTTCCCAGCATCCATATGGTGGCTCACAACCATCTGTAACTCCAGTTTCAGGGAATCCAATACCATCCTCTAGCCACCATGAGCACTAATGGGCATTAGCCAACATATGGGTGCTGGGAACTGAACCTGGTTCCTCTGGAACAACAGTAAGTTCTGAGTCATCTCTCCAGCCCATCAGGCTTTGAAATACATGGAATGACTAAAATCAAGCTAACTGACATGCACTTCCTCAAGTGTTTGTTTGTGGTGAGAACACTTACATTACCCAGCAATTTTCAAATGCGTGATACACATAACCATTATGTTGCACAATAGATCTCTTGATTGAAGTTTTGCAACCTTTGACTCACATCTCCCCAGTCTCACCCCAACCTCAGCCACTGGTATCTCCATTCTAGTCTCTACTTCTATGAGTTTGGCTTTCTAAAGGTTCTATATATAAGACAGGTCAGGTGGTGCTTGTAGTTCTGTTCCTGGCTTATTTCACTTAACATAATGTTCATAGGGTTAAAAATGAAAATGGAAGATATGATAGTTTTAATTGTCAGCTTGATACAATCTAGAATTATTCAGGAAGGTAGTCTCAATAAAGGACTGTCTAAATTAGGTTAGCCTATGGGCACAGCTGTGGGAGATTATCTTGATTATATTAATTGAGATGGGAAGATCTGCCCACTGCAGGCAGAACCATCACCTAGAAAGGGGATTCTGAACTATGTAAGACTGGAAAAAACTAGCTGAGCACTAGAATGCATGTATTAATTCATCACTCTACTCTTGACTGCAGATGTGATATGACCAGATTTTTTTTTTTTTTTGCTTCTACAGCTGTGACTTCTCTGCTATGACAGACCTGGAATAACCTTTCTTCTTTTAGTTGCTTTTGTCAGGTTATTGAATCATAGCAACAGGAAATGGAACTAGACAACAGGATATCTTAGTTTTTTTCATTCATTATTGTGTATGTGTGATGTGTGATGTGTATGAGTACACACATGCCATGGTGCTTGTGGAGGGCAGAAGACTTTTTTGCTTGTTGTTTTTTTTTGAGACAAGGTCTCCCTGTAGCCCTGACTGGCCTGGAACTTGCTATGTAGACCAGGCTAGCCTCAATCTCACAGTGACCCATCTGCTTCTGCCTCCTCGGTGCTATAATTAAAGGTGACACCACGCCTGACTAGAAGATAACTTTTGGATATCAGTTCTCTCCTTCCACCATGGGTTCCAGGGATCAAAGTCTTGTTATCAGGCTTGTTAGCAAGTGGTTTTTATTTGTTGAGTCATCAGCCCTCATTTAAAGGCTGAATAATACTGCAGTGTGTGTGTGTGTGTGTTTGTGTGTATATGTATTTTGTTGATAGACACATTGAGCCCATGTACGTCAGATGAACATCTGATTCCCCTCCTTTGGTTATACACTTAATAGTAAAATTGGTAGAAGATAGAGAATTTGTATTTTACTTTTGACACAGGGTGTTACTGGCTAGCCTGGAATGCTCAGAGATCAGCCTGCCTCTGCTTCCTGAGTGCTGGAATTAAAGGTGTGTGCTACTATGCCCAGCTCTAAGAGAAGTTGTATTTTTAATTTTTCTTGGGGTGTGTGTGAGGGCACATGGTCTTTTTGGGTAGCTAGTACTGACCTCAAACTCCCAGCAGTCAGGAGGGAGTGGCAGGAGACTCAGAAGTGCAAGGTTGTTGTCAGCTACACTGGAGTGAATTTGAGTCCAGCCAGTGACACATAAGACCCTGTCTCCAAAAATAAAACAAAACAGCAATAATACAACAACAAAGGACAACAACCCACTTTAACTATTTAAGGTCTTCTGTGGGTGCATAGAAGCTTAGAATTATTTTTGTGAAAAATGTCATCTAATTTTGATATGAATGAAGTGAATCCCTTGTTTCCTTTGGAGAGCATGGTTATTTTATCAATACTAATTCTCTGAATTTGTGGATAGTAGATGTCTTTTCATTATCTTCTTCAATTTCTTTCATTAAAGGTTTAGTTTTCAGTGTACAACTCCTCCAACTTCCTTATTTTTATTGTGTGTGGGCATGGGCATGCCATGGCTTGTTTGTGGAGGAGAGAGAACTACTGGGATTTGGTTCTCTCCTTCTACCATATGGGTCTCAGGGATTGAACTAATATCATCAGGCTTAGTGGCAGGTACCTTTATCTACTGAGCCATCATCAGTCCAACAATGCACTTCTAAGTAAAGTATGGGTAAAGAGAAGTCACAAAAGAGACCAGAAATGGTGGGGATGGTGGGGAGGGGTGGCATGGGCAGAGGGGTGAGATTTCAAAGGGCCATGAAGAAACTTTTTGGGTGAGGAACAAGTTCATTACCTTGACTGTACTGATGTTTTCGTGGATATATACATATATAACATATGTGCATATATCACATACAATATATACAAGTATAATATAGATATATAAAATTATCCTTGTTATATACCTTAAATATGTGTTTGTTGTATGAAAATTGAATTAAAATAATGTTATAAAAACAAAACAAAGAGATTAAAAAACACAGTGGTACATGCCTATTATTCCAGCTCTTGGGAGGTAAAGACAGGAGGATCAAGGATTCCAAGGTCCTGGGGCTAGAGAGATAGCTCAGCAGTTGAGAACCCTGGCTACTTTTGTGAAGACCCTGGTTCAATTTCCAGGAACCACATGACCACTAACAACTGTCTGTAACTCCAGTTCCAAGGGATCTGATGCCCTCTTCTGGCCTCTGGGAGCACTGCATGCACATGGTGCACTTACACATGCAGGCGGAACACTCATAACACTTAAAATAAGAGAGAAAAAAAGAATAAACAAAATTCAATTAAAATTTAAAAAGTTAATTAAGAGTTCAAGGTCATCCTCAGCTACATAGTGAATTTAAGGCCAGCCTGAACTACTGGTTGATCCTGTCTCAAAATTACTTAGAGAAAAAGCAGATTAAAAACCAGTAGAGTCTGGGGAGATGGCTCAGTGGGTAAAGTGCTTGATGTGTAAGCATGAGGACCTGAGTTGGGTCCCTAACCCCTACATAAAAGGTGAGCACAAGCCAGGTGTAGTGGCACACACCTTTAATACCAGCACTCAGGAGGTGGAGGCAGAGGCAGGCAGAGCTCTGAGATTGAGGCTAGCCTGTTCTACTAGCAAGTTCCAGATCAGCTGGGGCTACAGGGAGACCCTGTCTCCAACAACAACAACAAACCCCACTAAACGAAACTGGGCACAGCACTGTACATCTCTAAGGCCAGTGCTTGTGTCTGGGGGGAGCGGTGGAGACAGGCTAATCCCCAGAGTTCCCTTGCCAGCCATTCTAACAGAACTGGTGAACTTCAGGTTCAGTGAGAGACCCTGTCTCAAAATAAATAAAATAAAAATGGAAAGAGATCAAGGAAGGCCAACCTCTGGTCACCACACTGATGTGCATACATGAGTATATATGTACCAGCACACATGTCCACATACATATGAATATGTACACACACACACATCCACCCACACACCCAAACATACAAACAAATAGTGTAGCATGACAACCTGATTTGATCTTCAGCACTCATGTAGGCTAATCCCCAGAGTTCCCTTGCCAGCCATTCTAACAGAACTGGTGAACTTCAGGTTCAGTGAGAGACCCTGTCTCAAAATAAATAAAATAAAAATGGAAAGAGATCAAGGAAGGCCAACTTCTGGTCACCACACTGATGTGCATACATGAGTATATATGCACCAGCACACATGTCCACTACATATGAATATGTACACACACACACATCCACCCACACACCCAAACATACAAACAAATAGTGTAGCATGACAACCTGATTTGATCTTCAGAACTCATGTAAACTGGGCATGGGGACATGCTTATAATCCCAATAAAGGCAGGACAGGAGCTGGAGACAAGCGGATCCATAGAACTTACTGGCCAGCTAGCCTAGCCTACTTCGCAAAGTCCCAGTCCAAGCCTAACCCTAACACTGTTTCAAACAAAAAAGGTGAAAGGTGGGAGGTTGTCTTCTGACCTCCACGTGTGCAAACACCCCCTACAACACAAGTGTACCCACTCATACATGAACATAGTCCCCACTCCAAATAGTATGCAATATGGTCATTTTCTTTTTTTAAAAAAACATTTTCTTAAACTTATTAAAATTTTATTTATTTTTATTCTATGTGTATGAGTGTTTTGCCTGCATGTATGTAAGTGTACTCATGTTGTATGAAGCTTGTAGGGGGCAGAAGAGGGTGTTGGATCCTCTGGAACTGGAATTATGGATGGTAGTTAGCTGCCATGTGGGTGCCAGAAATTGAACCCAAGTCCTCTGGAAGAGCAGCCAGTGCTCCTAACTGCTGAGCTATCTCTCTAGCCCTGTAATATGGTCATTTTTCAAAAAAGAGAATTTGAGGGCATGAAGCCCTTGGTTTGATCCCCAATACAACATAAATTAGGCATAGTGGTGCATACTAGTAATCCTAGCACTCAGGTAGAGGCAGGAGGAACAACCACTCTGGGTTTTGTAAGACCCTGTATTAAAAAAAAAAAACAAAAAACATCTGGGCATGATGGCGCACACCTTTAATCCCAGCAATCGGGAGACAGAGGCAGGCGGATCTCTGTGAGTTCAAGGCCAGCCTGGTCTACATAGTGAGTTCCAGGACAGCTGGGGCAACAGGGGAGACCCTGTCTCAAAAAGACCAAAAAAACCCCCCAAAACAAACAAACAAAAAAACCAAACAAAAAAACACCAAAAAACAAAAACAAAAAACCCAAAAACTAAATAACAATAGGAAGACAGTCTGCAGGATGGGCTGTAAATCAGTGGTAGAGTACTTACTTGTTTAGACCTTAGGTTTGTCCCCAGCAGCACAAAAAGATCTGATCTACAGGATTCACCATTTGATTCTAGTGTCCCATTACAGTAAGCTGTGGTTATGCCAGCCCAGTGGCATCCAACCAGTGCAAGATTCCCCTGTTTTGAGATCTGACAGTTCCACAGGGCTCTGGATGCTCCCTGGATATGTCTCTCATTTGCACTTTGAAAGTGGCTTCACATATCATTTGCTGCTACTGACACCTCCGGACTCTGCTGAGCTGAGGCTGGCCCTTAATGCTGTCAGCTGAGCAAAGCCAGCCTGTGCTGGTTGCTGTCAAATCACTTAGACAGGTGCTGTGACTGAGGTGCTTGGAGAGCATGTCATGCTAGTGACTAGGGGTAGACGTTTGTTTCCACCAGAAGTCCCAGACTGGAAGGGCTACTGGTGCCCAATAAGCTCAGCAGGTGGCTCTGTTTACAAGTGTCCTTTTCTTTCCAAAGTGGCTGGGCAGGGCAACTTCCCAAGTGCCTCTATGGGTGTCTGGGCCTCTGTGGGTGTCTGGACCCGGCCTCCCCTCATCCTCCTCCTTGTGCAGTGCACTAGACTGCCAAAGGCCTCCTTCCCAGTCACTCTTTAAGGGATCACCATTATGTTTTGTCTAGTTCTTTCTAAGTTTGACAGATGAACCTGTGACCCCAGCGTGACCTGAGGAAGCTGGAAGCTGCCTGTGGTGTTAACAGTGTTTTGAGAGAAGAGTCGTGCGTGATACTGTGTCTTGCCATTCTGAACCATCCATTTCTCTGCCTCCCGCCTCCCCCAAGGGAAGTACTGTGGTTCCTGCTTAAAACCTCATGCCAGCACATGGCACAGGACTGGGTACACAGTTGAGTACTCAGTAAAGGTGTGGTTGAGTAGCAGATAAGATTAATACTAGCAGGAAGTAGCAGGCAGCTTTCGCGCCCAGTGCCTGTTGCGCTCAGAGGAGACCCGGTGCCCACTCGGATCTCTGCCCTAGGCCCAGGGATTGACAGCTGCAGGGCCGAAGAACCTAGCACCACCCGGACGAAATCAGGTCCATCCGGATCGCCCAGCGGGGACCTGGCCCTCTGGGATCGCCCACTGGGTAACTGGCTCTCCGGGATCGCTCACTGGGGACCTGACCCACTGGGATCGCCCACCGGGGACCTGACCCTCTGGGATCTCCCACCCGGGACCTGACCCTCTGGGATCTCCCACTGGGGACCTGACCCTCCGGGATCGGCCACCGGGGACCAGGCCCTCTGGGATCTGCTTTCCCCGCAGCCCTGGGCGGCCCCACCCGCTGCAAACAGGGGAGGGAGGGCGCAGACTCGCCCAGGAACTCGCCCGGCCACTCCCGCCTTCGCCTCTGCCGCGCCGCGCTCCAGCTCCCCGCTGCCTCTGCTCGGGCACCCGGGTTCTCCCGGCTCGGCCCCGCCTGCCGTTTCGTCCGGAGTGTCCCAGCACTCGGTAAGACCCGCGCACCCGCCGGCTGCAGCTCCGCCGAGTTGGCACACGTGTCCTGGGAGCGTCCACTCCCGCGCCGCCTCCCGGCAGGACTTTCCCGGGGCAGATCCTCTAATGCCCGGCACTGGCCACACAGGAGAGGGGCGCTGGGGTGTGGGGCGCAGGGATGCAGGGGCGGGCCTCTGTGAGGACAGGGGAGGGCGTGAGGCCGGCCATCCGGAGGACCTGAGGACTTAAGACTCTGTCCAGAGGGTGCAGCCGGTGTTGACTCAGCTTGGGGTGAGGTGAGCATCGCTCTTGGTGTGAACATTTCACGGGCAAAGGCCAAATCTGGGAAGTTGGGCCAGGTCCAGACCCTCAGCAGCTGGCCATGCAGGAGGTCCATGATGCACAGGTGGAGCTGGGAGAGGTGGTTGCTGCCTCCTCTCCCTGGACCATTTAGCAGCCTTCCTCTTGCGCCCTTCGCTCCAGCTTCTTCACCACGGCTGGGTTTTGGAGTGAGGACGTGGCTTTGAATACAGTCCCCTCCCTTTCCTCTTTTGCTGGTGTCACTACTCTCTTCCTTGGTTCCTCTCTTCAGTGTCACCGCCCTGCCCCACCTGGGGAACTGGGGAACCGAGTGAATGACAATATTCTTGCATGCGAGTATTCTTTTGACCCAGTGTTTATTTGGGCATGTACTTCCATTCACAGTGTTCCCTTGTCCATTTGCATTTAACGATTTGTCCGTTGAACAACTATGTTCAGGGCTGAGAGCAAAGGGGCAGTTCTCTAATGAATCTTCTATCTCCCCTGCTAGCTTACTCGAGGTCAAAGAGGAGACATCAACACAAATCAACTGGATTTAAGAGAAAAAGCATTGGGATGTAGCTCAGTGGTATAGTGCCTGCCTTACATGCACAAGGGCCTGGGTTCAAGTTCCAGTGCTTAGGGAGATACAGGGCTGTGAAGTATGTGTGGACAGGTGCATGCACCCATGAATGCCTCTGAGGAGAGGGCAGGAAGGTGGGCTGGAGATGGTGCATTTCAGCTAGGTGCCTAGATGGTAGGGTTTGGATGTAGTTATCAGATTTTATTTTTTAAATCATTCTAGAAAGCTCAGAGTAGAGGGAACAGCAAGGACAAAAGAAACCCTAGGAGAGGGAGGAGGGAGGGAGTTGCAGGAAGTAAATCCATGCTGTAAGAAGATTAGGAAAAAGAAGGATTAGAAGAAAGAAAACAGGAAGGCCAGGGCCCACACAGGATAGGAAAAGTGTTCCTGTATCTCTGCCAGCTTTCAAGGGAGCAGCCCTGCTCTGGGTGATCGAGTGTCCTGGTCATGGAACAGTGGCAAGGCCCTCTGGCTATTAGAAATCTTGTAATGTTAAGGCAGTCTTGACGTCATGGAGGCATGTAAGTGGGAAGCATGTAAGTGTGTTCTGGCATAATATCTTCCTTTTGGGGTGATGCTCACCTACATGAAATACATGTACAGTGCTGGGCATGTGTGGAAAATCCTGACAGGGATGATGGTGACAATGGTGCTGCTGTTAGTGACAGACTATCAAGTTCTGCCTTTAAAATATCAGGGCCTCATTCTCCCACTGTAACATGCCACTGACCTAGCTTGCTGTCCCTAAGCAACAGCTGGGCCAGCCGCATCAGTATTCCCTAGGGATCTTGTTAAACACAAAAGTACTTGGGGTCTACTTCCACTCTACAGAATCAAAAACCCTGGAACCCTGGGATGTTAAGGGGCCCTCAGGGTGGTCCTGATGTAGACTGAAGTTTGGGTCCTTCTAAGACAGTGAGTCATCCATGTGTGTTTCAGGTCTCCTGCATTTGGAGTCCTGGTTTGGGTGCTGGGGAAGAGGCCCAGAGATGAGGGAGATGTAGACCCTGCCTTTGGGCCCATGGAAACATCTTTGCAATAATAGGTGGTACACAACTGCAGAGGCCTCACAGGTCCCAGTTTAGAGAGGACACAGATCTGTGAGTTGCAGGGGCTTCTATAGAAAGGTCTAGTTCTCTGTTGTGTTTTCTTGAAAGTGGGATTGATTCAGCCTCACTGGAAGTTCTCTCAGGGGTCAAACTAAAGTATCTCACATTGTATACCTGTGGCATGGTCAGGTGGATGGGGCTCTGGGTTTGCAGGCGGGACAGGTGATTCCAGACAACTTTCTCACTATAAGTCTTCAAGCCCCACTCTCCATCCCGGGACCTCAGTTTGCCTATGTCTAAGAGAGCCTGAGATATAATTGTCCTCTGGAGGCTGGGATTATGGGTTGTGAGCTCAGTGAGTGCCCTGGCACTGCCTGTCATGTTACTTGGGGACCTAGTGAGATGATCTGTCCAGGGGTGTCTTCTACAGCTGTCCTTGCATAGCTTTCATCACTTTGACCATGTTTAGATGCACCTTGATGCTTAAACTGTTGCATGGGATTACAGGTGTGTACTACTGCACCTAGCTTTTTACATATATGGGCGTTCTTTCAGGACAGGGGATCCAAACTCAGGTCTTCATGCTTGCAGGACAAGCACTTTACCAACTGAGCCATCTCCCCAGCCTCCATGCTTTTTTTTTTTTTTTTTTTTTTTTTTTTTTTTTGGTGCTGGTGTCTAACTAAGCTGTCCTAAAACTCACTTGTAGCCCAGGCTGGTCTTTAATTCATGGCCATCCTCCTGCCTCAGCTCCCTGAGTATTGGGATTGCAAATATGAATTACTACACTTGGCTCCCATCTTGTCTTTAGGATATAATGTCAGTTTCTCATTTGTAGAACTTTGTGGAAGTTCTGACAGATGTTGGTCTAGTTTGCTTTTAATTGCTGTGACAAAACACTCTGACCAAATAAATGCCAACTTAGCATGGAAAGGATTTATTTGGTTCACATCTCCCAGGTCACAGTTCATCAGTGAGGGAGTCCAAGGTGGGAACTCAAGGCAGGAACCTGGAGACAGAAGCTGAAGCACAGAACATGGAGGAATGCTGCTTACTGGCTTGGTCCCATGCTCGGCCTGCTTTCTTATACAATATAGAATAACTTGCCCAGAGGTGGTACCACCCACAGTAGGCTGGGCTCTCCCACATCACTCAACAATCAAGAAAATACCCCATATGGCCACAGGCCAGTCCAATGGAGGCAATTAACTAATTGAGGCTCCCTCTACACAGGTGTGTCAAGTTGACAACTAAAGCAGTCCAGCTCAGATGTCAAGTACTCTGAGGGAAGGCCTGCATTCACAAGGCCTTCATTCCTAGAGCAGAGGCTCTGAGAGAGGAGAGGACTTGCCCAGAGTCATAGGGCAAGACCTGGCCAGGGGACGTATTATTAAATGTGTGGTGAATGAACTGGAAGCAGGGACAGAGGAAAGAGTTCTGCTCATCTGTTCGCACCTACTCCGTACTCACTGACGGGGCCACCTCATTTATATCCCTTTTGTCCCTCCAAGTAACCTTCCTAGAGGGGTGGGACGGTACCAGCAAGGCCTGGCTCACAGTCACTTGTCCCCCAACTCCCTTCTGCTCACCCTTTCCCCTTGGCCTCCAAGCCCTTTTGGTCCTGTCATGTCCAATCTGCTCAAGGCTCTTGCAGAAGTGACAGCGAAAAGAGGAGAGCTTTCAGCCAGTGGTGGCTATGGGGTCTGAAAGCTGCATGGCATGCAGGGTGGACTTTGGCAGGGGCCTCATTTAGAAGAACCACCTGCACATTTTGAGGAAGTGGTGGGATGGAGTGGGGTGGGGTTCTCCACTTGGTTCAGCAGTTGCTGGATGCCTGCAGCCTGGGCCCAGGAATCAGTGGACAGCACTTCAGAATGTGAAATCTTGGTAGGTGGGTCTGGTATATCTTTAGGAGCCTTAGCAGCTCCCAGGCATCCTGCCACACTTTAGCCTGCCCCCTTGTGGATGCACAGAACCCCTGGCCAGGGAGCTGGAGCCCCGGGACCTTGGGATCCTTGCCATAGCCAAGGGCAAGGGGTAGGGGGTTGGAATGAGGAGTTGGAGGCAAAGAGAGAGTCTGGTGGTGGCAGTATGTGGGCACCGGGCCCCTGATGTGACTTGTGGCTCAGCTGGCCTGTGCTAGGGAGCCTTCCGTGTAGAGGTTCTGCGGGAGGCGGGCAGAGGCCGGACTGAGGAGAGGCTGGGAAGTGGGGCGGCGGTAATAACTGCTGGCTGGGAAGGGCGGGAGCCTGGGAGGAGGAGCTGCTGAGGCCATCAGCTGCTTTTGGAGTTGCAGGCCGGCTGTGACTCAGGTGACCAGCGGCTCTCTAGGAGCTTGCAGCTCTCCGCAGCCTTGGCGCGACCTAGCTAGCAGAGTCACAATGATCCACAGTGTGGGAAACCATCTGCGAAGGGTAGGAACAGTGGGCTGGGGTGGCATTGGGGGGTGGGGGGCAAATGGGTGGTTCTGTTGTGGGTCCCAGAAAGTGTATGCTTCCTTTTTAAGTCAGAAGTTCTGCATCATCAGCCTCACTGTCCTCAGTTTGTTTTGTAGTCGTCTTTGGAAGGAGAAATCAAACTTCTTTAGTTATAACCTGCAGTCCCCCATAGAGTCCCAGAGGCAGTTGATTCCCTCAGGCTGACAGCTTGTGGCTGTGTGGAATGGAATCCCCTGCAGCAAGTTCTGGAATTCTCATTGTCTCTGTCTCTGTCTCTGTCTCTGTCTCTCTCTCTCTCTCTCTCCCCCCTCCCTCCCTCCCCCTCTCTCCCCTGTCACAGTCCTGCTGTCATCTGAGCTCAGGTCTTTGTGAGTCCTGACTTCTCAAGCTCAGGGCTCCCAGTTCATGAACCTGACAGAACTTCTGGGGGAAGGGTATGTGTGCAGACAGTGAGGACAGGAGCACAAATACAGGATCATGTAAGGGAAAAGCCATGTGAGAAAGTGTCCTATGAGGTGACCTTGGAGATTGTTTTTTTCTTGGAACCTCCTAACTGGGACTTGGAGCTGAGATAGGGGCTGAGGCTGGAGAGATATCCAGTGCTGCATGGCTCATTGGGGTCCTTGGTCCTGGTACCTAGAGGAGGGATCAGGACAGACTGCAAGACTGTGCTGGGCACAGAGAGGCTGTCTGCTGAGGACATTATAGAAAAAGCCTTTTAAAGGGGCCTGGGGGGGGGCTGGAGAGATGACTCAGTGGTTAAGAGCACTGACTGCTCTTGCAGAAGACCCGGGTTCGATTCCTAGCACCCACATGGTGGCTATGAACCGTCCTTAACCCCAGTTCCAGGGGAATCTGAAGCCCTCTTCTGAGCTCCATGACATTGCACGACACGGGTGCACTCACTCACATGCAGGCAACACACTCATACACATAAAATAAACATAATAAATAAAAATGAAAAAATGTTTAAAAAGGGGGGGGCTAGGACAAATAAATGCCTTATCTATCCCTTCAACAGCCATCTCTTAACTCAGCATCCTCCCCCAGCCAGATGCACTTTGTTTTCTGAGGACTTTATTCAGCCTCTTCCATCTGCTCTCCACAGTGGAAGGTGCTTCTGAAAGGTAACTGTGGCTCTTACTCACCTGGCAGATAGCAATCTTGCCGATGTTCCTGCCTAGGTTCTCTCTTCAAGTTCCATGTCCCATCTCTCTGCATTTGCAACAGCACCATACTGACCTGCTGCTTTCTCTGCCTCAGTGGGTCATCTCGCCTTTGTCCTCCAGCTGTGTGCATTCCACCAGTGACACCAGTCTCCCTGTGCCTCCCCTTGCCTTTTGTCTCCTGGGCAGTTTCCTTCTATGCTCTCAGATTCATCAGGGATGCTGTCTCCTCAAGAAAGCCTTCCTAGATTTCTCATAGCATCATGCTCCCTTGTGTGAGCCCTGCTCTTGCTGGGACGGATGCTTGGCTTGTACCTTTATCTCTTCCACTCCAGTGAGATCTACAGGGTTGTGCTTGATGTATTAGCTCTGGTCAGAGGCCAGGGGATACCTAGAGAATGAATGGGGACAGGCAGTTTCTCAGCCAGGCCCAGAGTCCGCTGGACCTCTTGCTCCTGTCCCCTGAGCCCAGGATAGAGTATCCTCACGCTCTGATTTTGCCAGGAAGCATGCTAAGCACATGCACATGTTAACTCACTCAGTTCAGTGAGGTAGGGCCACTTGCCATTCTTGTGATGGGCAATCTTCATTATCTACTTGGCTGGATTAAGACTCACCTCTAGGTATGTATGTGAGAGTGTTTCCAGAGAGGTTTAAGTGAGGATAGGATACCTATCTGAAGGTGGGTGACACCATCCTATGGTCTGGGGTCCCGGACCAAACAAAAGTGAAAAAGGAGGACATGAGTGGGGTACCTGCAATCATCTTTCTCTGCTTCCTGATTGTGTATACAATGTGACCAGCTGCCTCGTGTTCCTGCCACTGTTCCTTCCCTTCTAGGATAGACTGTATCCCCTTAGACCAGGAGCCAAAAACAACCCTTCCTTCCTTAGGTTGCTTTGTGAGGTATTTGTTGACAGCAATGAGAAAAGTAATTTTTACCTCCTTCCCTTTTATCCCAGATGAAGATTAACTCTCAGGCTCAGAGAGTCGCAAACTGCCCAGAATCACAATGGCAGGAAGTGGCAGAGCTGGGATTTGGACTCAGTAGTCCTGGCTCCAGAGTTTGAGTTCTTTGGGGCATGAGGCTCAGCTAGGTTAAGCCATATTTCAATCCCATGTCCTGACTTGAACTCAGTCAGTATCCAGCGTCCCTGTACTGCCTCCACGGTGTCTGGTGATGGAGCTGGGCGTTGGGTGTGGAAACTGGGTTGCAAGGAAATG
This sequence comes from Nannospalax galili, assembly GCF_000622305.1. Lineage (NCBI taxonomy): Eukaryota > Metazoa > Chordata > Mammalia > Rodentia > Spalacidae > Nannospalax > Nannospalax galili. Next base: position 2,426,369 of record NW_008338126.1, on the reverse strand, counting down.
TGTAGGGACCTCAGATCAACTAAAAACACTTTGACCTTGAATGTCACCTTTGAACTCTTGCCTGGTTGGCAGATCTTGGATTTCCATGGTTTCTTCTTGGAATCCCTTTGCTGCTACAAAATACAGGAGAGTTTGGGACATGTTTTTAGTACTGAAGCTTTTTTTATTTTTATTTGCAACAAGGTCTCCCAGGCTGGCCTCAAACTCCCTGAAGATGTCAAGGATGATCTTGAACTTCTCATCCTCCTGCCTCTACCTCCTAAGCCCTGGGATTACAGGCATGTGCCACCATGCCTGGTTTTATGTGGTGCTGGGGATTGAACCCAGGGCTTCATTCGTGTTAGGCAAGCACTACCAAGAGAGCTGCATCCCAAAGTCCTTGAAGCTGTTTGCATGAAAAGCAAGCAAACCAAAAACCCCACCAAACTATCTTCCCTAAGGACCAAAGCTGCCACGTTGAAATGGGTACAGAAATCGGTCTCAGGTAACCCGCAAGCTCCCATTGCGTGGTTTGGGGGACCCCTTTCAATATCCTGTAGCACTGTACACTGGGTGTTGGGTTGAGGGTTTTGGGTACCCTACAGGCCCTTGGCTCATGTGAGCAATAAGGTGAGTAAGTGAATGAGCTGTGTAGTTGCCGCCACAGCTGGTCTGGGTATGCCAGAAAGGTCTTCTGCCTCGTCTAGTCCTGGTGTCTCAGTGGAGGTCTTTTCTCCAGCCGAAGTGTCAGTCTACACTGGGTACCAAGTTCTGTTTTCCTGGGCTGGCAGGGGCGGAAAGTTGGCCAGACTTTTGGGAGTCCTGGGAACCTCTGCCATGTCTCAGTTCTAGCCTGACTTAGGTCAGCTCCCAGTGGGGCCCAGGAACTATTTTGATTTTAAAACTGGTGATGGGCTATTTGTCCCTATTCTCCTGAGACCCCATGCCCAGGTGGAGCGATGGCAAGCTGGAGGAGCTCAGAATCAGCTGTGAGCATCTGTGCTCTGCTCAGACGCTGCTCATGTGCTGCTGCAGACCCCCCACGGGACCCACCTCCTCCCTTAAAACCCCAGAATAGTGGGAGGAGATTCTCCCTTCAACCTCCCCAGCTAGAGTATGTGGAGGTTTAGGAGATAAACTTTAGAATCTTCCCCTTCTCCCTCCCCCTCTTCCTTTTTTGGTTCTGAGATAGTCTCACTATGTAGCTCAGGCTGGACTCCAGCTCATAATCCTCCTGCCTCAGCCTTCTGAGTGATGGGATTATAGGCATGAGCTATCTCATCAGATTTGGATTAGGATTTTGTGTTCAGGGCTGAGGGGATGGCTGAGTGGGTAAGAGCACTTGCTGTGCAGGGATGAAGATATGTGTTTGAATCTTAAGTGCCAATGTAAAAAGCTGGGCATAGCTGTGTGAGTCTGTAATCCCAGCATTAAAGGGTGTAGACGGGTAGATTTTAGGAGCTGGCTGGGAAGCTAGCTATCGAAATGGCGATTTCTGGCTCCCTGAGAAACTCTGTCACAAGGGAATAAGGTGGAAAGGACGGAACACTTGGCATCTTCCTCTGACGTCCACATGCACTTGCAGGGGATGTGTACCCGTGTCCTTACATGCCTGAATTCGTCTCTCTCTCTCTCTCTCTCTCTCTCTCTCTCTCTCTCTCTCTCTCTCTCACACACACACACACACACACACAGAATCTCAAGTTCATCTACTACTGTGTGACTTCCTGACACGTGTTTGTCTTTGAGCCTCTGTGTGCCAGATGGTCCTAGAAGTCCCCCAGCCTTGACTACAGGTATCTGAATGTTCCTGAGGGGTTTAGATAGTGTTTTGATGGCGGCCTTCACTGTGTGACAGAGGAGGGGAGACCTATAGATAGAAAATGTGGGGCTGGAGAGATGGCTCAGAGATTAAGAACACTGTTCTTGCAGAAGACCCAGGTTTGAATCCCAGTACCCACATGTCAGCTAACAACTGTCCATAACTCCAGTTCCAGGGGATCCGACAGCCTCTTCTGACCTCCGCAGGCATTGCACAGCATGAGTGCACTTACCTACATGCAGGCAATACACTCATGCACATAAAATAAAAATAATAAATAAAATATTTAAAAAAAAGAAAGAAAATGTATCTGTCATGCAGCAGGACCTCAGGAACAACTGAATGAATGAGTGACCCTGAGGGCTGGGAAGGGTTGTGGTAGCCCCAGAAGGCTTTCTGGAGTGAGATTCAACCAGTAACAGCTGTTCAGGAACTGCATGTGAACCCAGCCTTAGCCATGAGCCGATGCCCTCAGTGGCCTTAATCTATTGGGAGGACTTGTCTTCATCCTTCAAAACCCAGCTCAGCCTTTACTTCCCTTTTGACCCCTGATCCTGCCTGGTCCTAGAGTTAATGATGCTCCCTTATGTTATACCGAAGTCACTTGTTCCCTCCACAGGTGCTTACTGAGACATTAGCCTATGGCAGGTGCCGAGAACGCTGTGACCTGTGATAACATGGAGCTGACAGCTAATAGGGGAGAGACTGTGTAAAGGCAGGTAAATAATGGAAATGGAAACCTACTGTAAGTGCTGTGAATAGCAGTAATAATGAGTAAGTGCCATATAAGCACTAGCTATGTACTGAGTACCTGTGAATTCAGTGCTTATGAGTCTCAGGTAGATAATGTTATTGTGCCCCTATTAAAGCTAAAATGGAGACAGAGAGGTTAAGTCACTTTCTCAAGGTCACTCAGCTAGCAAGTGGGATTGAAGAGCTTTAAACTCGGGCTGTCTAGAGAGAGGGAGCTGAGAGGATGGGGGTGGGTCTCTGAGAAGGTGATATCTGAGCAGGACCTTAAGGCTGAGAAAATTGATGGGTGGCAGGGTGGGGTTGGCTCATCTGGGGAGAGGGAACTGTTCCCTTGCAGGTTGTGAGATAGGGGAGCATTAGGCACTTGAACTATTGAATGGAACCGTAGTAGTGTGCTATGGCCCAAGCCTAGGCAGAGGCTGGCAGGGGTTGGAGGTCTTGGAGTTGGCCTTGGAGGCTGGGCTGGGATCTGGAGCACTGTGAGTGCTGTTTTCTGTGAGCTGTCTGAAAGCTCTCTGGTTCCCTGGCTTAGTACCAGATCCTCTTCTTTGGTTGACCAGCCCATGATGGTCCTGGCTACCTTCTTATCTCCCCAATCCTAACAACAGCGAGGTAGAATTAGGACTATCTAGGAGCCCATGAGGCTCTAAAGGAGGTGCATGGGCTTGTGCAGCTGTCAGCCTGGGACCCCCTTCTTTAGTCTTCATCTTGTTCAGGGAGGTGTCTATAACTGCAGTGAGAGGCCTTGCTATCCCCCTGGTCCAGCCTTGTCTACTCACCCTTGCACACTGACAGTGTAGGCTAGGACCCAGGCTGACTGAACTTACCCCACCACACACACACCAGGGTGTAGGCGTGCTGTACCACCATCCCTTACCTGTGTCTGGCCTGGTGGTACAGCCACATTGGCCTCCTAGAGCCTTTAGGGAGCTGCCCACTGCTCTGCCGGGCAGTGGAAGGGTCCAGAGATCTGCTTCTGAATCACTGGCTCACTTTGCCTGTGTTGGCCACAAGTTCCTCCTCTGCGAGCCGGATCTGTCCATGCAGGTGTTGCCAGAATTGTTGGCAGAATTAGAGACACTGGCGATCCATAGCACCTGCATTTCACTGGTGGTGGTAAATAGTCATTCCTGTTTTTCATTTCATCTGGACTTGAGTTCCCTCCATGGTTCACTGTTTAGATAAGATGGTAAAGTGAAGGCTTCTGTTGAGGCCCTGCTAAGTTTCAGGTATATTTAAACCCCTAATTGCATTATAAAGCTGCTGGTATTGGCTTTACAGATGAGAAAGTCAAGGCCCTGGTCTTAAATTACTTTGAATTAGAGAATTCAAAGGCTTGTCTGAACCCAGGCTCCATCTGGGCTGGGCCCTGGCACTGTGGCTTCTCACCTTGCTCTGGGCTGACCTGGTTGAGCAGAGGGCTTGACATCTTTGCCTTGGGCCTGCTTGTCCTGTGGCTCCAGGGACAGATGTGTTGCCAGCTGGATCTTCTGCCAGCTCCCTGGCCATAGGCCAGTGTGTCCCTGCTATTCAGGAGTAGCCTCCTTACAGGTAGAAGGGAAATCAGGGCAGTGATTAGAGGACCAGAGTACTTTAGGGACACAGGGATGGATCAGACCAGACCTGTCCTTGGGTGCCCCCAGGCTAATGGGGAGATGGAGGAGGTCTAAAAGAATGAAGGCAACACATTGTGGCCAAGCTGTGGCAGAGGGAAGGCCGAGGGGGCCCTTATCACCCAAGAGGGGTCCAGGCAGCCTCCCTGGATAGGTAATGGTTAGCTCAGTCTACAGTCTTTTCCAACTGGGGAAGCAAGGCCAGCAGAGGCACCTGTGTGGAGAGGTGGGAAAGAGCCCATCCTACAGGGAAACTGAGTAAGTTTGGCAGTGGTCTCTTGAGGACACCTTCCCCTTGCCTGGTGATTTGTGTATCTTGCTGGGGCTTCCTCAGTAGATGCCTTGGGCAAGTCTTGTGGACAACTGAGCTTCAGGTTCCTTTCTGCTGCAGGAGGGAAACTTGTCCCTGTCAGGGTCTGCTGAGGAACAAATGGTATCCTGCATGTAGAGCCCCTGTTGAATGTCTGTAAGGGCTGCCATGTGGTAGGTTCATGAAAAATGAGGAAGGCACTGGGTGTACACTGGGCCTCCTTGTGGGGTCGCTCCCTCTCCTCGTGGGTCGTTGGCCATCGCTCCACGAGGACAAAGGGAGTAGAAGCAACGGTGTCAGGATTGCCAGTGAGCACTGATGGAAGAAAGCCCTTCCAGGGAGGCAGGTTCAATGATGTAAATAGCTCCAGACTCAGTGAAACAGCTCCATTTATTCAGTGGGGGTTAGGGAAAATATAGTGTGGAGGCAGTAGCCAATGCTTCAGCTGATAGGTGCTCAGTATGCTTTATTTACATGTGGCAGTGGGCCCCTATCATCCGACTACCGGGCAATGCCTGATTATCATATAGAAAAAACCTGGGGGTAGTTTTTACTCCAGGTAACTATTTTATTGCAGGTAACTATGCCAAAGGTCATGTTCCAAATAAGGTCAGGCAGCACTTTCCAGGCAGCACTTTCCAGGTAAGTCAGGCAGATAGCAGGAGGCCCCCTGCTGAGGAGGGGTATCCTTTCATATGGCACCGAGCCCCTTAGAGCTATCTGGACATGGAGGACTACAACCCTAGCAGCAGGGTTCCCCAACAGTTCCTACAAGTCTCTCTCTCTCTCTCTCTCTCTCTCTCTCTCTGTTTGTGTATGTGTGTTGTGTGGTGGTGGGGTGTTTGAAATACCTTGGTCTTGAACCTCCTCACAGAGTATCTCTCTCTCTCTCTCTCTCTCTCTCTCTCTCTCTGTGTATGTGTGTTGTGTGGTGGTGGGGTGTTTGAAATACCTTGGTCTTGAGCTTACTATGTAGCTGAGGCTGGCCTTGAACTCCTAAGCTTCCTGTCTCCACTTCCCAAGAGCTGAGACTACAGATTACAGGTGCTCACCACTGCTGAGCTTCTCAGGGCATGTCTTATCTCCTCATGCACTTTACAGACAATGCTCTATGAGCTTTGTTTGACTCTTCAGAAGCCCAGGGAGTCAGCTCCAGAGCTGGGGCCCAGACTGAACCTTTGTTCCAGTTGCTGGGAGCACCCTCAGGTCTCTCCACTCCTTGGCCTTGTCCAGTCTTCAACCTGAGAGCAGGCAGGCTGTGATCCACCCTGGGGTGTGGCTTGGCGTGGGTCAGAGGTCTGGAGGGGGAGCTGCCCTCGGGCCCAAAGCACTCCAGGCTCTACTGAGCCTGGTGGGTCCTCAGTCCTAGATCCCTTTGGAAAACCTGAAGAGACCAGACCAGCACCTTGCTTTTCCTTTTCCAGGATATAGTCCTGAGCTCTCTCTCTCTCTCTCTCTCTCTCTCTCTCTCTCTCTCTCTCTCTGTACAGTGCACTCTTGTGGAGGCCAGAGGAGACATCAGGTGTCCTTCTCCTATTACCCCTGAGACCAGGCCTCTCACTGAACCCAGAACTAGGCTAGCAGCTAGCAAGTCCCAATAATGCTCCTGTCTCCACCCCACACAGCACTGGGGTCCACATGGCCACAAGTTGACTTTATACATGGATGTTGGGGATTTGAACTTGGGTCCTCATCCTTGAGCTGCAAACACTTGCTCTTACTCATTGAGCCATCTCTCCAGTTCCTCTGACTAGTTCTCTACTAGCTTTCCCAGCCAGTTTCCTCACTGGAACATGGAATGTGGGGTAGTGATGGTCGCTGTCACTGAGCAGGTTCATACCATCTGGCATTTTCATGGTGGAGGAGACATTTTAAGAGAGCAAGTGTTGGGGCTTGTGTGATAGCTCAGCAGGTAAGAGCACTTGTGGCTAAGCCCTATGACTTGAGTTCGATCCCTGGGATCCATATTTTGGAAGAGGACCAACTCTCACAAGTTGTTCTCTGATCTCCACATGTGTGTGCTGCACACCCCCCAACCACATACACTCCCAAATAAATAAATAAAATGTAATAGAAATTCAATTTTAAAAAAAGAGACCAAGTGGTGAGCCAAGGCCTCAGTGACTTTGGGGTGAGGGGAGCGGCTGTCTCCAAAGGGAGCCATAAGGTCTTTTCTTTTTTTCCTTTTTTTTCTTTTTTGGGACAAAGTCTCACTGTGTAGCCCTATCTGACCTGTAACTTACTATGTAAGTCAGGCTGGCCTCAAATTCACAGAGATCCTCCTGCCTCTGCCTCCTGAGTGCTGGGATTTAAGGCCTTTTGAAAAGAAAGCCCAGGTTGCATCCCAGCTTCCTGGGCCTCTCCCCAGGGCCCTGAGGTCCTCTGAGTCAGCCTGGCCCAGCCCTCCCCATGCTTTGAAGATAAAAGCAGAGCTTCCAGAGGCAGAGCTGAGGTTTCTTGCTTAAGAATGGTTCTGAGCCAGCTGTGTTAGCATCTCTGGGTGGGGAATGGTGGTGGTGATTATCAGCTGGACATCTTTACCTGGAAGATTCCTAAGCACTGGAGGGACCCACTGATCACTCTGGCTCTGGCTGGGAACTGAAAGGCAATTGTGCAGGGTCTCTGCAGAGTTCCTTCTGCAGCACTTATGCTGGGTGGCCTCCCCTTTGTTCATGCTTCCTTTCCCTCCTCTGTGAAATTCAGGTTGCTGTTACCTATTATCAAGTGGAGTTGAGAATGAAAGGTTACCCAAGGGCTCAGCCTGGCACACAGTAGGTGCATGCCAAACAACAGCCACGGATGTCTAAAAAGGATCTTTGAGCTTGTGCCTGGGTACTTCTTAGGCAGCACCTGTCCTGTGGGCAGCTCTCATGCTCCAGGGGACCCCTCTACCTCCAGTGTCACTTAGCAGGTGGACAAGCTCCAGGATTTTCCAGCCTCCATGAAAGTAAAGCCCTTTCTAGTCCCTGTGTCCCTGACCAACTACTCCGGTGGTCCCCATTCCACTTGGTTGTTTCTCATCTTTTTCCTAAGTCACTCTGACTGGATGCTTTCCTGCCTCCCCATCCCTTCCCTCCCTTCCCCATCTCCTTCCTATGGTGGAGTCTGAATAGCTTCTCTCCCCATCTGCCTTGACTCTGTTCAGCATGTCAAGGAGTCTCTCTGGGGCTCCCCCCACCCCACCTGACTGCCAGCTCCCTGGGTCTCCTTCTTACTTACCTACCTGGGAGTGCCTGTGCCTCTGTTTACATTCTCTTTCAGGACCATGTCTGTTGTAGTTACTAGGACTGCAATATAAACCACCCTGAAACTTCAAGGCTTAGCAAACCCACTAGTTTGTGATGTGTTGTGATTTGTGGGTTGGAAGCTTGGGCAGTGCTTAGCAGGCAGATTCATCTGCCCAGGTGGAGGTTGCTTGGTGGTTGTAGGCGGAATGGAGGTCTAGCATGGCTTCCCTGGCATTGTGGTAGGGATGGCTACAAGACTGGGCTTAGTTGGGACTACTAGTCAGAGTACCCACCTGTGAACTCTTTGCTGTGACAATGTCAGGGAAGTCAGATTTCTTACCTGGCAGTTGGCTTCCCCACAGCAACAGTTCTAGGAGGCCTAGGAGATGCTGTAAAGACTTTCCATGATCTGGTCTGGGAAGCATTGGTTGAAATGTCACAGAAGGTGACTTAGACCCAGTGGAGAGGATTAGACTCCACCTCCCCTTGAGAGGCACTTCAAGGCCCTGGCACCCTTTAACTTATGACAGGTGCAGAATCCTGTGGCTCTCAGATACCCACATGTGCTGGTGTTTTTTCTTCAACAGTGGGCTGCAAATTGGAACCTTGATACCTTTCAGTAAATGTTTAATAAGATCTTGTAAATTCTCGATTCCTTCTTAATTTTTTTTGCTGGGCTCCTCCAACTCAGCACCAAGTACTGCCATAGACCAGTCACTCGCCCACCATCTCTCACTCTAGCAGCATCTCTTAGCCAGCAGTTCTTGGCCTCTCAAGTCTGCTCTGGGTCCATCACCTTGGACAGATCCAGCCCAGGTGCCACTCCTTCCTTCTGGCAGCACTGAAGATTCACCTTGCCCCTTTTCATCCTGCAGGTCAGCTTTTCTCCTACTTACAGTCTCTAGCATTCCCCTCAACTTAAGGGTCAAGTCTGCACTCTGGGGATCTGCCCAGCCTTGGGCCATATGAACCTGCCTGCTCTCCTGAGCTCTCACACACTTCTTACCTACCACCCTCTGATGGCTACTGCTGTCCTCTTGGGACTTTGCACCCTTCTTTCTCTTGCATGCCACCTACTCCCCCGCCCCACCCCCTGCATAATTGTTCCTTTTCATTCATTCATGCATTCAACCCAGATGTCAGCAGGAAGCCTAACCATTACCACCCCAAATTAGAAAATCACCTCTCCTTATCACATCTCCTATGTTTTAGAGTTTTTAAAAATTTATTTTATGATTTTGATTGATTTATTTTATGTGTATATGTTTTGCCTGTATGTATGTAAAAGTACCTGTATATTCAATTCCCTCAGAGGTCAGAAGAGGGATAACTGGAACTGGAGTTACTGATGGTTGTTAGCTATCATGTGGGTGCTGGGAACCAAACTAGATCCTGTATAAGAGCAGCCAGTGCTGTTAACCTCTGAGCTATCTCTCCAGCTGGCCTGGAACTTACTATGTAGATCAGGCTGACCTCAATCTTAGAGAGATTCTCCTGTTTCTGCCTCCCAAGTATTGCAAGTACTGGGATCTTTAACAAATTGCAAATGGAAGACTGCTTATCCTTCCTTAAGATGGTGGGAATTCTAGAAAATTTATATTGTTACTTATATATTTTTCTGTATCCCTCCCTCCCTCTTTCTCTCTCTCTCTCAACAGGTTCTTATGTAGCCCAGGCTTGCCTTGAACTTGCTTTGTAGATGAGGATTACCTTGAACTTCTGATCTTCCTGCCGCCATCTCTCCAGTGCTGGGATTATAGGTGTGTGCCACTACGCCTGTTTTATGCAGTGCTGATGATGAAACTCAGGGCTTCATGCATACTAGGTATACACTCTACCAACTGAGTTACCCTAGGTCCTCTGTGTTTTCTTTTGTAGCACTTTTCATTCTTTAAAGTAATCTTGCCCCTTTTTTGCTTGTTGTCTAGCCATGCAAAAAGATGGTTTTCTGCAGTGCTGTGTTCCCAGGACCTTGAAGGAACGAATGGGAGTTTTAACAGAGATAAACAGCTAGAGCAAGTTTCTTTCTAACTGTGCAACCCGTGTGCTTTTGATTTTACCCCTGGAGTCCTCCAGGCCCTTTCCTAGCCAGCCCTCAGATTTGCAACTAGAGGCCCCACACCTAGGCCAAACATAGCCTGGTGCCCTCTCTGTCCCTCCTACAGCCTGGTTGTCTGTCCTGGCTTGGGGCCAGTCCCAGCTCCCTCTGGTTTCCCACTCATAGGGCTGGGCCTCATGTTGCCTGCAAAACTCCAGTTGCCTTCTCGGCTCTGAGTCATTCTTTCCCTAGCCACCCCTCACCCACCCCACCCTGGGGAAGCCTCAGCTACCACAGTTTTGGTTTGGTTTGGTTACAGCAGGAGTTGCCACAGTTGAGCTTGTGGACAGATGAAATCATGAGGCTGTTTTCATATAAACATCTATTAAGCTAGAGCCAGCACTGCACACAACCAATTTAAAACAAAGATTCAGTGATAGAAATGCTGAAATGCAGGCAGATGAAGCAAGCCTTTTCCAGGTTCTCTGCTTGGTTTTTGTCTGCTCAACCTTGCAGGTAGAGGTAGATGACCAGGTTGGTCTTCATTCCAGCTTTGATCCAGTGCTGAATGGAACAGGCGCTCACAGGGCTCACAGGGTGCCGTAGGAAATCCCTCCAGCTCAATTTCCAGGTGTTCACTGAAGACTTGGAAGGTTCAGAGCCTGCACAAATCCTAAAATACTCAAGATAGGTCTATTCCTGCCCTGGGGGGTGGGGGGAGCCTCCCTGTGCCTGACCTGCCTTGTTCCCTGTGACCCCCAGCTGCTTTCTAGTAATCACAAACTTTGATTCCAAGACTCTGTTTCTTTCCTGAGGGTCTGGAGCCTTCCTAGGGCTGGGTGGTATGAAGTTCCAGCACTTATCCACTGTAGTTTGACTGTGTAAGGACATCTGGACATCCATGAGAGGCCTGCAAAGGGTCACAGACTCTGTCTTGTTCAAATGTGATTCTTAGTTAAAATAAAGCCCTAGTGTAGACAGACTTTATGTTCAACTAGCAGTTCAGGGGGGGAAAAGTTAATGTCACTGTCACAGATGGGCTGACAGGTCCCAGCTGACCTCTACTGCTCTGCAAAGTCCACCTGGCCAGTCTTAGCAGATGTCTCTTACTCCTGGGACCTGTGGAATGGTTGCCTCTGTCTTTCCTCAATGCCTTGGCTTTTTAGCAATGCAAAGAGCTACAGTTTGGGGCACTTCCTGTGGGTTGGGTCCTGATCTAAGCACTTTGACTCCTCTCTGTGATTTTATAGATATGGAAGGGGATGTTTGGAGTGGCATAAGTAATGTCTCAGGGATATCCAGGGAGTCAGAAGAAGGTGACATCCAGGGCAGCAGAAGTCTCTGGGCCTTGCCACAGCCCTCTTGCCAACAAGCCTGTGATTTTCTTTTTCCCCTCCACCCTTCTCATTTTTTCTTCAGCAGGCCTTTCCTGTGGCTCAGATTTCTCCCACAGTGTGGGGAATGTGAGGTGTTGGGAACTCCGACAAGTTAAGGCCATTTTTCAGGACATTAACCTCCCTGAGCGAGAGACTGAGGGATGCACCTGGGGTGTGCAGTGCCGTGACCCTCTGAAGAGCTGTCTGTGCCTGCTCTGCTCCAGCTCTGCCAGGGGCTGCTGGGTCCTGCTCTGCTGTCTCCTGCCCTCAGAGTTACCAGCTTAGCCTCTCCTGAGGCCTGTCCCACTCCCTGCTATGCTGAGTGATGGGAGGCATTCAGCTGATAAATCCTGATCCCTGCTTTGCTTGGGAATGAACACAGAGGAGAATTAAGCTGGGCTAAGAAAGAGGAGGATGGGTGAAGGAAAGGTCAGGGCCAAGGGGCAGGAGAGCTTGAGGGGGATGCCTTTGGTGGGTGGGCAGTGCTCTTGTGGGTTAGAAGAGGCCTCACTGCTGGGGGAGGCCAAGGCACCAAACCTCAGCAGGGCTGAGGGTAGGGGCTGTAGGGCCTCACCTCCCCTGACACCCTCCCCCCTGCTTCCCCTGCCCCAGCATGCCCCAGCTCTGTGTGTCTGTGTGGGGATTAGGAGGGCTTGAGGGGGATGCCTTTGGTGGGTGGGCAGTGCTCTTGTGGGTTAGAAGAGGCCTCACTGCTGGGGGAGGCCAAGGCACCAAACCTCAGCAGGGCTGAGGGTAGGGGCTGTAGGGCCTCACCTCCCCTGACACCCTCCCCCCTGCTTCCCCTGCCCCAGCATGCCCCAGCTCTGTGTGTCTGTGTGGGGATTAGGAGGGGCCCCTTTCCTGCGTTTCCAATTTCCCTCTGCTCTTGCTTCTCTCTCTCTCTCTCTCTCTCTCTCTCTCTCTCTCTCTCTCTCCCCCCCCATGCACTTTTCTACCTGTTTTGCTTCTCCACAACCTTTTTCTCTTTCTCCTGACTTTACTCCCTTTCTGTTCTGTCTCTCTGTCCCCCCTTGGTAAACGCTCTCCCTTCTCCCCCTTCTCCTTTCTTTTCCTCTCCTGGAGGGAGAGGAGATGTGGCATCCATAGCTGTTGTGCCCAGCTCCAAGGTAAATGAGGAGGCTTGCAGGATGGTAGGGCCTGGGCCCATTGCCTGCCTGCCTGTTGCCATGGTAACCCGGAGGCATGGGCAGCCTGCATCCTTGTCCAAGTGGTGGGGAGGGTGGGGAGAAGCTAGGTCTTTCCTTCACAGCCCCCTGAATGGCCTACTTCAGTGCCAGGGCTCTTTGTGTGGAGGAACTACTGAATGTCAATGGGGTTCTGGGCTGGGTTAGGTTAGAGTGGCTCCTGGGGCATATGGTGGGGTAAGTTTGCATTTGAGGTTAGAATGCCTGTGCTCAAAACCATCAGGATCTCTTTCTGGGTCTGCTGATAATAGGTGTGGGTGGTGCCTCACAGTCTGAGGGAAGAGGCCTGCAGGGAGGCATGGGGCTTGAAGAGGGTGGGAGACTCAGACAGACAGATTTGCTCGGCTGTCTCTGGGGCAAGCAGGCTCATACTGGACGGCTGCTGGAGGGGTGTAGGAGGTGGAATTGCTGTACTTGAGAAGGTCTGTCTAACTGACATGAAGTATCCTCCTGTTCCAAGAGCTGAAGATTGACAGTTTTCAGCCCACAGAGAGCTTGAAGTTTCTTCACTGCAACTGACATGAAGTATCCTCCTGTTCCAAGAGCTGAAGATTGACAGTTTTCACTGGTGGTGACCCAGTAGATACTGCTCCAGAAAGCGTTTTGATCCAGATCCTGACGCAATCACTGTCCCAGCAGAGGACATGAGGGTACATGGAGAGAATTCGGGAAACTCAGATGTAGGTGTGGATGCTGGCCTGGCATGCCTGTGGTGGTATCAAATGCCCAGAGACACTGTCAGTATCCTGCTTGCCAGACGAGAGGCAGTATAGCAAAGCGGTCAAGCAGCTTTGGCCTTTGAGCTACACCAGTGTGGACCCATGTGTGATTTTCTGTATGCATCTGCAGGTTTCTTATCCTTCCTGAGCCTCTCTTCCCCATCTGTACAATGGGAATGGCATCATCCAACTATTAGTGCTGTGTGAGATGAAAAAAACAGCTGCATGGTGGCAAGCTTGTAATTCTAGCACGTGAGAACCACTTGCTAGTTTAATACCAGCCTGAGCTACTTAATAAGTTTGTCAGCCTGGGCTACAGAGAGAGACCTATCTCAAAAACAAACAAACAAACAACAAACAAACAAACAGCAAAATGACAGAGAGAGGGAGAGGGAGGTGCCTGGCACATATAAAGTCCTTAAAGGAGGGAGAGTGTTACCCTTCTCACCTGTTTAATTTTATGTATTGAGGAGCTGAGCTCAGAGAGGCTGACAAACTTGCTCACATCCCACGCTCGTTAGTTTTGGGTGTATTGCAGGCACAACACCCAAGAAATACAGAGAAGTTGGAGTGGGGATGCTCGCCAGGGGAAAGCTGAGTTCTGGTTCCATGGCCCCTGCATCTCCCATCTGGACCCTGACTCTCAGAGGGTGGCCTGTTCTACTTTCTTCCAGGCTAAGATGACCCCACCTCATGGAAGGAGCTTGTGCAAATGGAGATCAGAGCCACCATGATTGATTTGGCTTTGTTCCCTCATTTGTACCTCAGGGCAGCCTGTCAAGAAAGACCTTAGAAGTCCCATTTTACAGGTGAGGAAATTGGCCCATGGGGTTGCTCACTGGCAGTTAAAAGTAAAGATAACTAAGTGGACAGAAAGGAAGTGAGGTGCCAAGGCCCCTCAAGGAGGATTAGGCTGGATTGGACCCAAATGCCATCTATCACCTCCAGAACCTCCTGCCCACACTGCCTCCCTTCTCCACATTTCTCAAAGTAGAGACAGGCTGTGGGCTCAGTGATGGTCTAGGAAAAATGAGCCTGTCCAGTCAACTCCTCCATGCTTTCCAGCTTCCTCCACACAGGCCCCTCATTGTGCACAGTCTTCATTGTGAGCCAGGTATCTGGAGTTTCAGACATCACCTTGGATGGAGGTGGGGACAGACGTTATCTTTTCTCCCCAAGGAAGTGTCCATGCAGAAGGAAGCCCTAAATCAGTGCATTTACCTAATGCATCACTGGGGACATTAGGCAGGTAGGTTACAGCAGAGGGAAATTTCTTCTATAGGTTTCAGATATGTTACTGCATATTTAACTTTGGGGTTGATGAAGGATATTCATTTAAGACCTGAGAAAGAAAGCTTCCTGTGCCTCAGTTTCCCTATCCATAAATCCAGCGGATATAATTAACCTTCAAACCCTTCTCAGCAGGATGGTGCCAAGACAAAGACTGCAGGTTGACAGGGGCAAGAGGCCTGGATTCAAGTCCTGGCTTTCAGACCTGGGTTCCTTGGGCAGGACTTGGGACCTCTCTGGGTTGAGGTCCCAGTATGTTTTGCCAGTGAACACGCCCCCAATATTTGCCCATGGGTCAGATGAGATGTGCGTGGGACTGCATTTGGACAATGTCCCCCTGCTTGCCCTGGCCCTCTGCCAGCTCCTTGGTGGGCCTGGGCAGTTCTGATGACCAGCTGAGGGCAGGCATCAGGTTGCAAATGAGGTTATTTTTACCCTTGGAAGTGGAGGGAGGCAGGTGATGTTCCATTCTGTTCTAGAATGGGGTGAGGGAGCAGGAGTGGCAGCAGGGTCTCATGATCTGCATTCTTCCTGCTTGCTTGGGGTTGACATTAGTGGGAGTTGGGGCGCCACTGAACAAATGCTTGCATTTGATACACAGCAAGCCACACTTACTTCCTGGGGTACCAGAAGTAGAAGAGAGGGTTCCTGCTCCAAGGGCCTTTGCTCTCTAATATTCCCATCATCAAATGGTGTCATGGTGGAGAGCAGTACTGAGGTGACACGTGTGAACCTCGGAGGCCTTGGCAAGAAATTCTTCCTGTAGACCAAGCCTTTCGTGTTGGAAAGACTTGAAGACAATCTGGTCAAAGGTCATTTGACAGATGAGGAAAGTGAGGCCAGAGAGCTAATGACTGTTCTTGGGCACCCAGCGTGTGCCAGGTATTGTGTTGACATGATCTGCTTTCTGCTCTTACCAGCTGTGTGTGTATGCATGTGCACCTGTTCCTGTGTGTCTATATATCCATATGCAGGTGGATGTGGAGGCCAGAGGTAGATGTCGGGTGTCTTTCTCTTTTCCCCTCTACCATATTTTCTGAGACAGGGCCTCTGGCTGAACCAGACGCTTGCTGATTTGGCTTTAATGATCAGCAAGCATCAGGAAGCCATCTGTCTCCACCTCTCTAGCTCTGGGAGTACAGGTGATTGTCACGCTGGGTTTTCTTTTACATGGGTGCTGGGGAGCAAACTATGTCCTCATGGCAAACACTTTGCTAACTGAGCCATCTCCCTAGACCCTGTTCACAGCAGCTTTGTGTCTTTTTTTTTTAGATGGGGTTGACAGTAACATTGTTTTATTTTAATTAATTTGTGTGTATGTGTTTGGGTGTGTATGCTGCAGCGTGCACGTGGATGCCTGGGACAACCTCTGGGAGTCAGTTCTCTCCTTCTACCATGTGGGTCCCAGGGATTGAACACAGGTTGTTAGGCTTATGCTGTGAGAGCCTTGTTCTGCTGAGCCATCTCACTGATCCAGAGCCATATTTAAATTTAAATTTAAATTTTTCTTTGTTTTTTTGAGACAGGGTCCCCCTGTAGCCCCAGCTGGCCTGGAACTCACTATGTTGACCAAGCTGGCCTTGAACTTACAAAGATCTGCTTGCCTCTGCCTATCAAGTGCTGGAACTAGAGGTGTGCGCCACCACACCCAACTGTTTTTTTTTTTAAATTTCAATTTTATGTGTTTGAGTATTTTGCTTGCTTGTGTATAAGTGCACCAGTGTGACACAATGCCTGTGGAGACCAAAAGAGGCTATCAGATCCCCTCGAACTGGAATTTGGGATGGTTTTTAGCCTCCATGTGAGTGTTGGGTATTGAACCTGGGTCCTCTGCAAGAGCAGTAAGTGCTCTTAACTACTGAGCCATCTCTCCAGCCCTCTAGGATTACTAGTTTAAGGCTATCCTGGGCTACATGGCAAGATCATGTTTTTTTAAACTATTTTTATTAATAATAATAATAATTATGTGTGTGTGTGTGTGTGTGTGTGTGTGTATACAAGAATGCAGGTGCATATGTACCATGGCATTTGTGAGGAGGTCAGAGGACAACTTTCGGAAGTTGGTTCTCTCCTGTCGTGTCTTTGAGGTACAGTTTCTCTTACTGTTTTCGCTACACTGAATACTCAAGGCTAGCTGACCCATGGACTTCTGTGCGACTCTTGTTTCTGCTTCCCATCTCACTGTAGGAGGAGTCCTGGGCTTACAGATGCACGCCACAGCATCCTGCTTTTTACATGGACTGATCCTCAGGCTTGCATGGCAAGTGCCTTTATCCGCTGAGCCATCTCGCTGGCCTCTGTCTCTAAATAAATAAATGAAAGAAAAAAACCTCCAAAACAAACACCCCAAATCAAGCACTTTAAAGTGTACAGTTCATGGGGACATTCTCAGAGTTATACCCTCCATCCATTTAGTTCCAAAACATTTCCATCACTCCCAAGTAAAATCCTTCGCTCATTAAGCATTCTCAGTCGACAACCCCCAGAGCCCCAGGGACAACCAGTCATCTTTCATCTCTATGGGTTTATCTGCATGGAGTAGTTCATATAAATGGCGTTATATGCTACATGAGCTTTAGTGCCTGACTATATATTTTAAAACTTTCTTCCATGTTACGGCATGTATCTTTTTATTTTAAAAAATTATTTATTTATTTATTTATTTATTTTATGTTTATGAGTGTTATGCACGCTTGTGTGTAAGGCGTGTGCCACCATGCCAGGCTTTGCTTTTTTTTATTTTTGACAGGGCAGCCCACCTTAAAGTCACTATGTGGACCAGGCTGGTCTCAGTCTCCCAGAGAGTCATCTGCCTCTGCCTCCTGAGGGGCTGGGATTAAAGGTGCATGCCACCACACCTGGTGTTTTTTGTTTGTTTTTGGTCTTTTTGAGACAGGGGCTCCATGTAGCCACAGCTGGTCTGGATTCACTATGGAGAACAGGCTGACTTCGAACTCACAGAGATCTGTCTGCCTCTGCTTCTGAGTGCTGGGATTAAAGGCATGTGCCACCATGCCCAGCTTTTGTTTTTTTAGGATTTTATTATTATTTTTTTTAGGTATATGAGTTTTTTGCCTGTATGCATGCAGTGCCCATGGAAACCAGAAGAGGGAGTCAGATCTCCTGGCACTGGAGTTATGAACAGTTGTTAATTGCCATGCATGAGCTGGGACCAGAACCTGGGTCCTCTGCAAAAGCAGCCAGTGTTCTTAACCACTGAGCTATCTCTCCAACCCTTTGTTTTGTCTTTTTTAAAAAATTTAAATAATTTATCGAGAAATTCAGACATGCATATAAGGTGTCTTGATCAAATCCAAGCCCACTCCCTCCCCTCCAACTCCTCCCATATCTCCCCATCACTTTTTTCTGATAACTTCATGTACTCTTTCTTCTTCTTTGATTGATTTATTTATTTTTATGGGGCTTTTGGGTTCTCTAACAGTCCCCCCCTCTGAAGAGGTAACCCTAAAATCTTTTAAGGATTAGATAAATGCACCCAAATACTTTTGACATTTTTGGCCTTTGGAACAGAGTATGTTGCTAACAGACCCAAGGACATTTTGACTTTTAGCCAAGAAACTGGCTACTTTTCTTTGGGGTCTTTTTACCATAACTGCCTAGCCAATTCCTACCTCTTATTCTAATTACACCATCCTCTGAAGAGACTACCTAAATTGCCAGTAGGGAATTGGGATACAGACCACTCTGGCTTCTTCCCCCTTCAGTGGGTCTATGTTTTTGTCTTCTGAAACAGCATCTCTCTGTATGTCCCAGGCTGGCCTCTTACCATCCTGCCAGAGCAGCCTCTAGAGTGCAGGGATCACAGGTGTGTACCACTGTGCCTACCTCCTTCCTGTGATTTTGAGTTTAGCTGTCCTAGTGGACTCATGGAAGACTCAGGCATTTGGCAGATGCAGAAACTGAGATGTGAAAGACCTGTTGGGATCTCATGGGGATGATGTGCTGAGAGTGCCTGCACATCCAGCTCCAGGAGGCCAGGCAGCAGGGCTGCAGACAGCCCCTGAGGCTGGACTCCCAGTGGGAATGGTGGGAGGCTCATCCCTAGCTCAGCCTTTCTTCCCTTCCCTTCCTTTCTGCATCAGTCAGACCTAGGCCTTCCCATCCCCTCCCTACCCCTGAGAGCTCAGTGTGGGCTCAGAAGCAGGGCAAGCTCACTGTCCACCCATCTAGCAGCCTTGATCAGCTCACATCAGCCCATGGCCTTTGGCCTGGGACCAAGGACCCTGGACTCTGTTCCGTCACTGACTGGCTGTGTAACTTGGGATCAGTTTTTCTTCTCTGAGTCTCAGATGAGAAGAATTTCTCAGAAGTGCTATGGAAGGTACCATGGTCCTTTGCTGGTAGACCTGGGATGACTAAAGCACTTGTAGTGGCTCAGAAGCCATGTATGCTTTCCCTGCCTTGCTGTGTTCATCAGTAAAATGGGTAGAATAGCAAGTGCCTTGCAGGGTAGATAGAAGGATATGGAAATACCTAACAGGTCCTGAAACTTAGGCTGGTATAGAGGAGGTGCTTAATCAAAAAGCACTGGTACAGTTCTCTAACCTTCTAACTCCCCAAAATTGAAGAAAGTTCACAGTGCCAGATGTAGCTAGAAGTAACATTTGTATGCTTGCTTGGGTGCTGGATGAAGATGAAGCCGACCATAGGCAGCCCGAGGGACGGTTCACTGGGCTTCTTCCTTCTAGCCCCTTTTATCTGAGTTTGGAACTCACAGTACCTTTTCTGCCTGGCCTACTAGGAGCCTTAAAACAAAATGCAGTTCTCTGTGGTAGAGTCTGTGTTTCCTCCTTTTATCTTGCCTCCCTGTTTGGCCTCTTGGTTTGTTTGCAGTTTTGCTCTTGGAGTGTGTGTGTGTGTGTGTGTGTGTGTGTGTTCTCTGTGGTAGAGTCTGTGTTTCCTCCTTTTATCTTGCCTCCCTATTTGGCCTCTTGGTTTGTTTGCAGTTTTGCTCTTGGAGTGTGTGTGTGTGTGTGTGTGTGTGTGTGTTCTCTGTGGTAGAGTCTGTGTTTCCTCCCTTTATCTTGCCTCCCTGTTTGGCCTCTTGGTTTGTTTGCAGTTTTGCTCTTGGGGTGTGTATGTGTGTGTGTGTGTCCTGTTTTGCTCCTGGTGTGTGTGTGTGTGTGTGTGTGTGTGTCCTGTGTGGTCCCTGTGTGTATGTGTGTGGTCAAGAAGGTGGGAGGAGAAGGGAACGTTGGAATGTTGACAGCTGTCCCTGCCTTGCTAATGAATCCAGTATCTGGAGGCCAACCTGACTGCACTGGCCTCCTTTGTGGGAACAGTGTTCAGTTTAGGCAGTTCCATCACACTGCACAGCACAGCAGCCTTGAGACAATGAGGCCTTTCATGGGGTACTCCCAGGGTAGGCCAAAGGCCCCTCTTCTTGCCTCCTTGTGGGATGCCCTTCTAGGATCCCATGAGGCCTTGGGAGAAACAGGATCAGGAGGGGAGGGAGGAACTCCAGCTTTGTAATCTTTGTCTGGGATTGAAGCCTGGCCTGCAGTCCAGTGGCCCATAGATTGAAATCTCCCAGAACCTCTCCCAGAGACTGATGATAATCAACAGCCGCAAGTGGCTCTTCTGAGTTCACGGTAGAAAAGACAGTTTTTGCTGTGTTTGCATCTCTCTGGCTTGTTTCTGAAAAAGCCTGGCTCAGTTTTCATAGTGCTAACAAGTTCTCAATAAATGTTTGCTGTGGGTGGATGTGTGCCAGGAGCATTATATGCCGAATCTCCTTTCATCTCTACGACAACCCTAGGAGGTAGGTACGAGATCCCATTTCTAAGGGTGAGGAAACGGAAGCTCATGGAGGTTTGCCTGAGGCGTAGGTTTGTTATGGAACTGAGCTTGAATCCAAACCAGGTGACCCCCAAGGCCTGTTTTATGATGACTGATTTCAGAGGTTCCCAATCCTACCTCTCCCCCCAGGGTACTGGGTCTCCCTCATCCTGGGCCTGCTGCTCTTGGTGGGGCCCATAGGCTCTGTGGTCCCTTCCCTCAGTAACCACTGTAGACCACCTCCTCTTCAGGGTCTTCTGGGATTCCTAGGGACTCCCTGGCTTGGCATCCACCACCACCTGTCTCCTCTGTCTCTACCCTGCAGACAGGCCCCGCTTTTTCCTCCTTGCTTCTCTTTGCTGGACCACTCCTGTTCCTGCTTCATCTGTCCCTGCAGCTTTACCTTCAGGTTTCAGTCCAAGGGCTGCCCCATCATTAGTCTTTTCTCTTCTTTCTTCCAATAGTGGTTATCAGGCACTTGCTCTGTGCCCAGTTTGGATACCTGTCCCTGTCCTCTTGGGATGGCACAGCTATAACAGAGACAATGGGAGAAAGGGGAGGAGGAGAGGCAGGAATGGATGAAGGACTCTGGTGGAAGCTACATTCATGTGGCAGAGGAGCAGAGTGGGAGTAGGGTGGTGCTGTCAGGATCCCATGTAGTCTGAAGCTGTAAGAGCAGCTGTTGGGTCTAGTGACAGAAGCTGCAGTGGCTGGGCCTTGATCCTGTCAGCAGTGGGACGCCATCAGAGAGTCTGGAGCAGGGGAGGTACCTGGTGAGGTCTGTTCTTTAGAAAGGGCAGAGGGGGTCTGGAGAGATGGCTCAGCAGTTAAGAACTGTTCTTGCAGAAGACCTGGGTTCAAATCCCAGGACCCACACGGCAGCTAACAACTGTTCACAACTCCAGTTCCAGGGGATCCAACAGCCTCTTCTGTTCTCGCGGGCATTGCATGACACAGGTACACTTACCTACATGCAGGCAGTACATACATATGCATAAAAATAATAAATAATAAAAAAAGAAAGGGCAGAGGGAAGTGTGAAGGTCCCTGGTAGGGGTGTGATGAGGACCTGACCAGGTCTCTCTGAAAGGCAGGGTATAGTAAGTAACTGTGGTTGCCTGTCAGTGGGCTTTGTTTTCAGAAAGATCCAGCTCGTGGAGTGTGGAGGCCCAGACTATGCAAATATATAGAGCCAGCAGTGTGCACGTGTGCACGTGTGCCTGTGTGTGTGTGTGTGTGTGTGTGTGTGTGTGTGTGTATTGCTGAGCAGTGAGTGGACTGAGCATTTAAGAAGTGGGGCTCCCAAGGAGTTGGCTGCTTAGAGGATGGAGGAAATGGAGAGGAAGCTATTTCTAGGTTGCCAAGCAGTAGTCCTGGCTGTGAGGGTTTCTCTTACTTCTCCCTCTGTGTGACAGTGGGTAACCATTCCCTCTATGTCTTGTCCCCCATTGTGGAGGGTTTGGGCAAGGTGATCTTTCCAGCTCTGACCCAATAGGCCTGATGTGACTTTGGCCAGGAAGAGGGACCCCAAGCCCATGATATGGTCAGCTGGAGTCTAGGCTAGGACTCAAATCTGGCCAGGTTTGGGGTGGGTGGCGTGGGGCCAGTGCCTGGCACAGCTGCAGTCTGGGAAGGCCTGTCTCTGACCTCCACATGCCCGCCCTCCCTGTCAGCTGTCTTGGCCCTGTCTGCCTGGCCCGGACTTCATCTCACGCCTCTGTTCTGGGAGGAGTGGCTGTGCTCTGGAGTCCCCATTGGCTAAACCTTCCCTGGCTGTACATATCCCTGCCTCCTGCTGCCAGCTTGCCCATCTTGGCCTGCTGGGAGTGGGCAGACCTCTTTGGAAGCCAAGAAGGGAATGGAGTCTGGGAGATGTATGTGGTAGCTACTGGAAGCTCTGGTCCCACTGCATGTGTACTGGTCCGGGGCCCTGCAACTCCTCCTTTGCAGGGAGTTGGGGGATAGCGGCACTGAAGTCATCAGCTTGCTTCAGGCAGGGGTTCAGCTTTGCTCATTCGAGCATGGTATTTCTGTCTCACAGGGTGATGGGGCTCCATAGCTGCCTCCTGGAAATCTCTGTTGGGCAGGCCAGACTTCAGGCTAGACCCCAGAGCCTTGAAACTAGGGTTGGGGCACCTTAGGGCATGGTGAGGGATAGATGTGGCACAGGGAGGAAGAGGGCTTTCTCTGAATCACATAGTGCCTGGGGGACAGGCTTGGATTTGTACTCCAGTCTGTCTCTGCCTGTTGCTCTGATGAGGCCCTACGGTGCTCCCAGCTCTTTTGGGTCTAATTTGTTGTGTATCCTTGGTGTTTGGCCCAGAACCCAGTGAAGAGGAAATGCTTGCTGAATGCATGAACAAATGAATGAATGAATGAATGAATGAATGAATGAATGAATGAACCAATGAATAAAAGAGCTGTGGAATCATGGGTCCTGTTTCCAGACTCATGGAGTCCAAAGGGAAGGCCACAACCTAGCAGAGGAGGTGGATGGTTCTTGGGGATGAAGAGGAGAAGCAGGGAGAGGCTCAGTGTGCTGACTATTAGCCCAGGCCCTGCCATCCTCGACTTCCTCTTTTGCACAATGGGGGCCATGATTCCTGACTTCTGCCTTCCTGTTCAGCATCTCACAAAGTCAAGGATATGGTGATTCAGAGCGCCATGTGGGGACTTCACTGTGTGTGCCCGCCACCAGGAAGCCCCACCATGTATTCCCTTTGTTTTGCCTGCCAACCCTCTGCATCTTGCCTCCTGCAAGACTGATTTCCTCAGCTGTTCCAGGGCTCCTTTCTAGAATGTTCTTCTCAGAGGTCCTGACTGTAAGAGTGGTTTGGTGGGGCGGGAGAGATGGCTCAGCGGTTAAGAAAACTGACTGTTTTTCAGAAGACCTGGGTTCGAATCCCAGCACCCACATGGCAGCTAATAACTGTCCATAACTCCAGCCCCAGGGGATCTGACAGCCTCTTCTGACCTCTGGGGTCATTGCACCACACGGGTGCTCTTACCTACATGCAGGCAATACATGCATACACATAAAAAGTAAATAAATAAATAAAATTAGAAAAAAAGTGGTTTGGGAAGAGTGTGGGAAAATAGTGCCTACCTGCTTTTCTCTACCTGCTCCCACCCCTAGAAAGTCAGTCACCAGCAATGGCAGCACATCCATGTAGGCCCCCAAGTGCACAGCTAGACTGGAGGTGCCTTTGGCAGTAATTTCCATGGTGATAGACCCAGCTGTTTTGACTGTAGCAACTTTTAGACTGCCTTTGAGAGCCTGAAAAAGGGGCAGCTGTCATCTTGAACCCCCAACTAGGCTGAGAGTTCCTAGGACTCCTTCCTCTTCTCACTTCTTGAGGCCCAGCACTATGCCTGGTACCCTGAGGCTCTTGGGAAGAAGCTGTGTCTCTGGGACTCACGGCAATTCTGGGTCACATAGGCCTGGCTCAACTCTAGGAATCATAGACTTTGAACAAGTTACCTTGCTATCTTCTGAATTTGTCAGGTTAGCTGTGGGACCCTGGTGGAAGGTATTATCTAGGATATACAGGCTATGGCCCAAGAGCCAACTATGCCCCCATCCCAGAGCTGACGGCTCACATCTGGTCACCTTCATACTTACTGCTGCTGTTTCCAAGCCCCAGGGCCTCACCCTCTTCTTGTCCCAAGAGGCCCTGGAGCAGCGTATGTGTTGGGCAGGAGCTCAGATCACAGGCAGACTTCTGGGACTGCAGTTGGGCTTTACCACTGACCTAAGCCTCAGTTTCCCGTGACAGGAGTTTAGTAATGCACCAGTCTCACAGGTTTGTTGTTTAAATGAAATTAGATTAATACATTTGAAGTCCTGAGGAGAATGTGCAGCACTTAAGAGCTGTGTACAAGCTGTTCCTGTCACCACCCCACACAGTTATCATTGGCCGTGAGAACTGGAACCCAGTGCCTGGCCCTGCCCTGTTTTTTCTCACATGTGCAGGTGTGCCTAGCTCTTCAGCTTACCGTCTGACTAGGGATGCAGCCAGAAAGACAGATGGGACAGGAGGTCTCCCTATCTGAAGAACTTCCAGGCCCTCCTTCTGCCTAGAGAGCAAGACAGGAATGCTCCAAGTTTAAAACACCACCTTGAAACCTTACCTTTCATGTATGAGTTCTAGAACTGTCTGCTGGTTCTCTAACTGCCTCAGATGGCTGACAATGACTATCTAGAGCTTCATAGTCAATAGATCTGAGTGCTGAAGATTAGCACCCACTGAAGTTCACCTTCTGAGGTCATCTCAAGAAGGAGGGAGCCTGAGAAGGACCCATGGGCCTGTGGGAATGACATTGGACCTGCTGCTTGAGATACTGTACTGGGAACAAATCCTGAGCTCTGCTGACCCAGGGATGGCTGCATAGGTGGTGGATCGATCAGTCTTCCTTATCTCCCCTCCATCCTCCTTCTTTCTTTCCTGATCTTACTTTTAAAGAAAATTTTTGGTTTATTTATATTTTATATGTATGAGTGTTTTATGTACATGTATGTAAGTGCACCCATGCATGCAAAGCCCATGGAGGTCAAAAGAAGGCATCAGACCCCCTGGAATTGGAGTTATGGACAGTCGTCAGCTGCCATGTGGATGCTGGGAACCAAACTCGGGGCCTCTGGCAGAACAGCCAGTGTTTTAACCACTGAGCTGTCTCTCTAGCCCCTTCATTTATATTTTTATTCATTTATTTTTATTTTATGTGTATGATTGTATTGCCTGCATGTGTGTAAGTGCACCAGCATTGTGCAGTGCCTGTGGAGGTCAGAAGAAGGCATCGGATTCCCCTGGAACTGGAGTTACAGACAACTGTTAGCCGCCATTTAGGTGAAAGGAATCAAATCTGGGTACTCTGTAAGAACAGCCAGTGCTCTTAACTACTGAGCCATCTCTCCAGCCCCTTACATTTTAAGATTTACTACTTTAAGCTCTTATTTTTTAAAGATAAGGGCTCACTATGTAGCCATGGCTGGCCTGGAACTCCTTATATAGACCAGGCTGGCCTTGAATTCACAGAGACTGCCTGCCTCTGCCTACTGAATGCTATGATCAAAGGTGTGCACCATAGCATCCAGCTTCTTTAAATGTTTTTAAGTGTGCAGTTCAGTGGCATTACCTGTACTTATATCGGGCCACCATCATCATTAACCATCTCCAGAACATTTTCATCTTCCTAAACCAAAACTGCCTCCCTGCTCCATTAAATAGTAACTCAGCTCCTAGTGACCCACTGTACTTTCTACGAATTTGCTCCAAGGACATCCTATGAATGGCATCCTAGTCTTCATCCTTTGTGACTGGAGTGTCTCCAGATAATGTGCATACTGTTCATTTCTTTTGGAGAGTGTCTCAGAATTTCTTTTCAAGGCTGAGGTAGAGACACATGACTGCACGTGTATGCCTACCATATTTAAAAAGTATTTATTTGTATATGTTTGTATTTGTGTGAACATGTGTGTGTTTGTGCCTCTCTCTCTCTCTCTCTCTCTCTCTCTGTGTGTGTGTGTGTGTGTATGTAAGTTGTGCGAAGCTGTGTATGCATACAGAGGCCAGAAGAGGGCACTGGGGGTTATCCTCTATAAGTTCCTAACTATTTCTTTGAGGCAGGGCCTCTCTCTGAACATGGAACTTGCATTTTCTAGGCTAGGCTGGCAGCCAGCAAGCTCCATTGATTCTCCGGTCTCCACCTCCCTCAGAGCTGGGGTTACAGGAGTTTGTAGGATGCCTAGTTGGTCATATGGATGCTGGGATCTGCGCTTTAGTCTCCATGACTGTTCAACAAATGCTCATAACTGTTGAGCCGTCTCTCCAGCCCCCTACCATGTTTTGTGGAAGGGGAAGTCTTCCAAGAGAGAAGGTCAAGAACCTAGAATAGTGGCATGTCTGTAATTCCGGACTTATTTTTCCAGCTGGAAAAAGAAAGGTAGGGTCTGGAGAGATGGCTCAGAGGTTAAGAACACTGGCTGCTCTTGCAGAGGACCTGATTTGGAGCACTCCCCCATTGACTGGAGATGGTGGCCACTCTTGTTTGGGCTTTGGGAGGTGGTCCTGGCCACTTCTTTTCCTTTGTCCCTCAGGTGTCAAGACTGTGCAGAACTTCAGACAACTGACTACACTGTCCCCCTATGTCCCCAGGGCTTGGCCTCTGTGTTCTCTGGCCGCATATCTCGGAAATCAGTCTCCCATACAGAGGACATCGGTGACACCATGGCAGATAACAAGCGGTACCGGAACCCTACAGAAGTGCAGATGAGCCAGCTGGTACTGCCCTGCCACACTAACCATCGAGGGGAACTGAGCGTTGGGCAGCTGCTCAAATGGATTGACACCACAGCCTGCTTGTCTGGTGAGGCAGTGCTCCAGGCTCTCCATGTCCCCACCAGTGGCTCTGTGGAACTTGGGCAGGGGACTCAGGTTTTAAAGATAATCTCTGTCCCACTTACTAGTGCCCATGTTTACTTCTCCTCTTGGCTTTTACCCTTGCCTCAAATGCCCTGCCCATCTTTTAGTTCTTGGGGCAGCCTGCCTCTCTTCCCACAGACCCCCCAACCCTGGGTGTTGGTATCATGAATAGGTCCCTAACCACAGCAGCTTCCTGATTGCCTGGAAAAGACTGGGCACAGAGACCATGACCATAGCTATTTATGGTCTTTCCTATAATGGTCTTTTGTTGCACCTGTGTTTTCCAGTCCCCAGGGATTCATGTACACACTTGAGTACTCTGGCGGGGTTTGAGAAGCCCTGAGCCAGCCCTGGAGCCAGGGAAGGGATTCCAGAGGAAACAAGGCACTGAGGCAAGGAAGGAGAGGTGGAAAAAGAAAGACAGGTAGGGGCTGGAGAGATGGCTCCGAGGTTAAGAACATTGGCTGCTCTTGCAG
Organism: Nannospalax galili; assembly: GCF_000622305.1. Taxonomy (NCBI): domain Eukaryota; kingdom Metazoa; phylum Chordata; class Mammalia; order Rodentia; family Spalacidae; genus Nannospalax; species Nannospalax galili. Next base: position 2,399,340 of record NW_008338126.1, on the reverse strand, counting down.
AGGACCTGATTTGGTTCCCAGTACCCATATGGTGGCTAACAACTGTCCATAACTCCACTTCAGCATATCTGACACCTTCTTCTGGCCTCTGTGGGTGTTGTATGACACAGGTGCACTTACATTTATGCAGGCAAAACACTCATACACATAAAATTGAAATAAAGAAAAAAGAAAAATAAAGGTAGGCAATCCAGGTGGAGAAGCTTCTGAAAGAGGGATGTTTGATAAGACCCGGGGAGACTGCTAATGTCTGGCTTTCTTCTTCTGAGCCAGCGGAGAGGCATGCCGGCTGCCCCTGCGTCACGGCCTCCATGGACGATATCTACTTTGAGCATACCATTAGGTAAGTGGTCCTTCTGGATTCACCACCCTCTTAGTCTCCCCACTACCACCATAGGGCCCGCATCCCTGTCTCCCCACATAGCCAGACTGTGTCACACCTGGAACTCACTCAACTGACTGGTGGCCTCTGAAGATAGAATCATGTTGTCTCTGGGAGGAAAGGCCTTTCTGCAGGTGTTTAGACAGCAGTGTCCTGTCCTGGACAGCAGGACAGGAGTTGCCTGTTTCTTTGTGCCATAAGGTGGGCTTCCTTGCCAGGGAAGTTGACTCAGGTTTGCAGTTGGACTTGGTGGCCTGAGGCCAGGCTGTGTAAATATGCAAAATCAGTCATTTGGGGGTCTGAGATAGTATCATGGGGTACTGTGTGACTTTGAGGAAGTCAGATTCTCTCTCTCTCTCTCTCTGGGCCTTCTTACCTGCAAAGTGGAAGGGTTTGAACTTGACAAGACACCAGTCACCCTTGGTTTACTTGTACCCATGAAATCCTTTTCTTTTTTCTTTTTTAAAAATTTATCTATTATTTTTATGTGTATGAGTGTGTTGCCTGTATGCATGTAAGTGCACCCATGTCGTGCAATGCCCAGAAGAGGGTGTTGGATTCCCTGGAACTGGCGTTATGGATGGTTGTTAGCTACCATGTGGGTGCTAGGAATTGAACCTGGGTCCTCTGTAGGAGCAGTCTGTGTTCTTAACCACTGAACTATCTCTTTAGCCCCTCCTTTTCTTTTTTCAGTGGCTATACTGGTGAGAAAGCTCTTCAAAGCACCCCTACTTTCTTTGCTATATGTCCCCAACCTGCTGGGACCCAAGGAGGAGGCTGAGCCCTCAGCCTAGGAAAGGCTACACACAGAACTCTTCCTGGCCCACTTCTAGATTTGCCATCCATAATTAGAACATCAGGTGCCAAGGGCTTATTCAGGGCTGCCTGCTGTTCTGTGGGTTAGTGTCAAGGAGGACATTTGGCCAGTCCCTGTGCTCAGCCATTCATCACTCACTGCATACTCAGTATTAGTTGAGCACCTTTTCTGGATTGGTGTCATGGGGAGTTTGGGGACACAGACTCCAGAGGACGGTCTGTGCCTAGGAGCACCCAGTTTGCAGAGGGGGCAAATATAGAAACATCATGTCCATTTACAGTGGGAAGTTGGGTGGAGGTGTGGCTCAGTGGTAGAGTATGTGCTTAGCATGCAGGAGGCCCTGGGTTCAATCCTAACCGTTATCACTATAACAAAATTAGGAAGTTCCACAGTAACAGTGAGCTTCATCATACTTTTCTCTATACCTTTTTTCCCTTAGTGCTTGGGATTCAACCCAGGGCTAGGTAAACATTCTACCACTGAGCCATGCCCTTGGTTTTTCTTTTTCTGAGACAGGGTCTTACTGGGTGGCTGTCTTCAAACTCTCAGTCCTCCCATTGAAGGCTTCCAAGTGTGGGGATTATAGGTGTGTGCCATCACACCCAGCTTCTATATACTTTTTATTTAGCATGATTTCAGGTTGACACAAAGGTTTTATATCTGAAAGCAATTCTGAGTTCCTATATACTCCACTCCACACCCAGGTCCCCTCTTCTTAGCTTCTTACATTTATGGGTACCTTCGTGACAAGGAATGAAGCAGTATCAGAACCTTACCATGCCTTTTTAGCAAATTAACATTTAAAAAATATTTTATTTATTATTTTTATTTTATGTGTTTGAGTGTATTGCCTGCATGTATGTGAGTGCATCTGTGTCGTGCAATGCTGTGGAGGTCAGAAGAGGGCTTCGGATTTCCCCGGAACTGGAGTTAAGGATGGTTTGTAGCCACCATGTGGGTGCTGGGACTCGAACCTGGGTCCTCTGCAAGAGCAATCAGTGTCCTTAACCTCTGAGCCATCTCTCCAGCCCCCAGCACATTAACATATTTAATCCTCAGGGCAACACTATGAGGTGATGAATATAGTGCCCTCATTTTATAAAGGAGGAAAGCCAAGGCACAGAGAAGTGAGGTAACTTGTTTAGGTTGCACAACTGGCAGAAGATCCAAGATCCACTACCAGGCAGCCATCTGGCCCTAGATTCCTTGCTTTTCACTGTGGGCTGCATGGGGGTGGGCTGGCCAGGAAGGTTGTCAAGGGAACTTCCTGGAGAGATTTGAGCTCTCTGACCGCAGGACTGTGAGCTCTGTGCTTTGGAGGCCATAATACCACATGTGGGCCTGCTCTGGTCCCCACTGCCAACTCCTGTCCTCCTCTTTGAGAAACTAGGTATGCCTTGGGTGTCTGGAAGGTTAAGGTGAATCTGGGAAGAGGGTGTGAAGGAGAAGGGCATGTTACAGAGGGCCCAGAGTATGACTGGTGGCCAGGAAAGGCTTAGCAACACCTGAGAACAACTGGAGTTTGTTTCAGTTTTTGCCATTTTCAAAAACATTTCAAACCTGGCATGGTGATGCATACCTAGAATCCTAGCACTTGGGAGACTGAGAGGGGAGAATTGCTGTGAGTTTGAGGCCAGCCTGGGATACACAGTAAAACTCTGTCTCAAAAAAACTCCAAATAAATAAGCAAAAACATTTTGGGGGCTGAAGAGATGGCTCAGAGGTTAAGAGCACTGGCTACTCTTGTAGAGGACCCAGGTTTGGTTCCTAGCACCCACATGGTGGCTAACAATTAGCCATAATCCAGGGGATCTGACACCCTCTCCTGATCTCCATGGGCATTGCACGACACAGGTGCACTTACATACATGCAGGCAATATACTCATACATATAAAATAAAAATAATGAATAAAATAAAAACATTTCAAGGAACTGACATAGCGGCACACGCCTATAATACCAGCATGGAGGAGTGGAGGTAGGAGGGTCATGAGTTCAAGGTTAGCCTGTGTTGGGGTCCTCTGTTATGCAAAGTAGAAGTCTCTTCATGTCCGGATAGCTCACGAGCTCGGAAACCATGTGCTGCAGATTCCTTTTCATAGCAGAGTGCCTTCCTGGCATCCTCCCTGACTCTTCTTTTAAAGTGCTCGCCACAAATACATGCCCTCCGGCACAGGAGCTACCAGGTTTTTAATCAGGCGTTGTCTGATAGCCTGATAGAAGCCCACCGCCCTATGTAAATGAGGCATCCTAAAAGTACCTATCAGCTAAGGCTTCTTCTGCTGTCTCTACACTATAAATAGTCCTAGTTTTACCCCAATAAAGCTGGAGCTGGAGCTGAATCACTGAGATCTGAGCTGAGTCACTTGTCTTGAGCTGTAACACTAAATCCTGTGATCCAGTCTCCCCGGGGGGCGCTATTCCTCTGTCACCGACTCGCGGACACCCTGGCTTTCGCCGTCCCTCGTACGCTTCCCGTGTGGTCCAAGTGGCCAGTGGACCTCACATCCTGAGGAAGGTATATGGGTGAAATAGGGACGGGATCGACTGAGTAGACCTCAGTAGCGGAGGAACTTTCACTGCCCAGGAGTGCGCGCTGGGACCCTGAGAGCCCAGCGCGTGCTTGCCTATAAGCCTGGTGTACATAGTGGAACCCTATTTCAAACAAAACAAGGCAAAGCAAAATATTTGCAAATGTATCAGTAAGGACTAAGAACTCATTTTAAACATAACTTCCATACCATTACTGCACCTAACAAAATGATCATCTCTCCCCACCAGCGATGTGCAGTCAGTATGCAGATGCCCATGCTGTCTCATGAGCTGGTTTTTATTTTGTTTTGCTATATAGTTGTTTTGCTATTTTAGTCAGGCTGAAAATCAGTCTGCAAGTCAGTTGAGTCTTTAGATATCCCTTACCCCTGATTCCAGCTCTCTTGTATGTGTGAAGGTGTTCTTTCTGGTTAATTTCTTACCTTTGAAGTTTGTGTGTTGAGGACAGCTGGTCATAGCTGTAAGCATCACCATGGTGTAACATGCTGCTCTGTCCCCTGAGAGCAAATGGGTCCTAGGGAAGGGCTTGGCAGGCTCTGGTTCATTAAGTGGGCCACACCTGTGCATTGTGAAGAATGTATGGAAGGTGTTGGGAAGCAGAGGCTCATGGGGACCTTGGAGGAGGCTCATCAGTAATAGGGAAGGAGCCTGTGTGGGCCCGAGCCCTGGAGATAGAGGACAAGCAGGAAAGGAGAGAAGCTCCCCAGTCCAAATGGGTGTCTGCTGGGCTCTGGGGGAGGTCACACACTTCCCTCAGCATCACATCTATCTTCTAGGGGAAGGGGGTCTGCTAGGATTGAACTCAGGGACTCAGGAATGCTAGGCAAGCACTCTACCACTGAGCCCTCCTCAGTACTCTTCCAACACCTCAGAAAGCAGATGTCTGTATTTATATCAGCAGTCCTGATCTGTTCCCAGATCCCTGGTGGTTGCCTGAAACTGTGACTGATACTAATCCTTATGCATACTATGATGTCTCCTGTAGGTACATACCTATGATAATAACTTAGTTCAAAATTAGGCACTGGTAGGGTTTGGCAAAAAGGCTAAGCCAGGTCTAGTGGCACAAGCCTGCATTGCCAGCTTACTCCAGAGACTGGGGCAGGATGATCACAGATTCAAGGCCTTTGTGAGCTACAGGGTGAGTTCAAGATCAGCCTGGGCAACTTAGTGAGAACTTGCCTCAAAATGAAAAGTAAAAAGAGCCAGGGATACAACTCAGTGTAGAGCACTTGCACAGGGTCCTAAGTTCAAGCCCCAGTACCGTGTGTGTGTGTGCGCGTGTGTATGTGTGTATAATCAAATAGACCAATTATAACAATATACTTTCATAAACATTAAAACTTTTGTTATTTCTGAAAATTTCCACTTAATATTTTCAGACTGAAGTTGATATCAGTTCATCGGAACCAGAACAGCAGTCACAAATAAGAGTGCTGCCATACCCCAGGGACCATAAAAGGGGTTTGTTGTTGTTTTGGTTTTTATCTTTTTAAATTTCTGATTATTAAAACTCCAAACACATAGAAATGTGTGAAATGGTCACTGTTACTAAGATACAGTAGTTAATGTTCTGTTTGATTTGCTTAATTTACATAAGGACAAATGTATGAATAAACATACTTTACAAATAACCATCTCCTACATGAGTGTTCGCGCAGCTGAAAACATTTACAGGGCTAAAGTCTCCAGTGCCATGAGCACATGTAACTTACTGAGTCCCTGCACTGGGCTGGCCAGGTGCCTCTCATTGGCCCTTAGAGGGATGGCAGTACCCATGAATTATCAGAACTTTACACAATAGGAAACACTCATAGAGGAGAGGTGACCAGCCCCAGGTCACTAGCTTGGTGGTGTAATAGTTGAGGCAGAGCTTGACAAACTCAGTTCTGTGTGGCCTCACTCTTGTCCTGTGACTGGCATACCGTGGAAGTGACTTCCAGGCTTGGGCAGGACGCAGTGTGTTCCACATGTTCATGAGCCAGAGGTGGAGGTCACATAGTGATTGATCCAGGCCAGCTGTCCAGGCTCCTGCCCCCTCACCCCGACAGATCATAAGCTGGGCATGCCTTGCTGCCTCCAGTTAGGCACTGAGCAAGCTAGGTGGTTCCTAGGAGATTTGTGGGAATCATTTCCAGGGGGACAGGCTGCAGCTGGGAAAAATCAGGCTGCTTCAGTACAGCCAGTCTAGAATCCCTACCCTGTTGCATGCTAGCTGGGTGATCTTAGGCAAATGACAGTCTCTCTGATGTTCAGCCCCATGTAAGCTCACCTTCTGAGCTTGTTTTGAGGTTCAAATGTGGAAGTGCGCAGCACATGTGGTAAGCATTGTTCAAGTGTTCCCGTTTTCCTACCCACCCCTTCCTTCAGCCCCTAGGACTTAGCAGGCATTCAGTAAATGTGAATGGACTGATTCAGTCGGTCTCTGTTTATGGAGGGTTCACTCTGTTACATGTACTTGGTGGGTCAGTGAGCAAAATATATGCTCCCTGGAATGGGATATAGCTCAGTGGTTCAGCACATGGCTCACATGCAGGAGCCCTGGGTTCTTTTCTCTGAACTATAAAACTGAAACAAAAGTGATTGCATTTGGCCCAGTGGCGTTTAAGGGCTGGGGAGGTAGAGATTTGCACTTCAGAAGTGTTTTGTGGGGAGGTCTTGGCACTGGGTCCAGGAAAGCTGCCCTAGGGAGGGAACTGTGGAGCAAAAAGAAGCAAAGCACCGGACAGGAGAACAGGGAGAAGCAGGAAACACGCGGAATTGTCACTTCTCAAAGCCCTGGCGTCTCCACCTGTAGGATGGGTGCTGGCACTGTCTGCTGGCTTGACAACATCACAGGTGTGAGCATGTTCTGGCGCCCTGAAGTGCTCTTGCCAGTTCCCCTCCCCTCGCCCCTCCAGCAGAGGCACTGAGTGAGGCCCCTGTCCCCTCCGCTGGCCCCTTCAGGAGGCTTACCTTTGCTTTCCTCTCCTCAGTGTCGGCCAGGTGGTGAATATCAAGGCCAAGGTGAACCGGGCCTTCAACTCCAGCATGGAGGTGTGTGTGGCTGGACCTGCTCGGGGTGGGATGGTCTTCCCTGTCCTCTTCTGTCCTCAAAGTGCCAAGCCCAAGCCCTCTCACACAGCAGGGCCCTAGCTACAGTTCCAAAATGTCTGACTAAACCTTTCCTTACCAATATTCTGTAGTGCAGAGGGAAACATGGAGGCCATGAAGGGAAGGGACTTGCTCAGGTCACAGCACTGTGCAGATACCCATGTAGGACTTCCACCCCTGGCCAGGCACATTAGTAGCAGGTGACAAGCGTGGAGGAAGGCAGTGTGGTCTGATCATGGAAGAGGCTGGGATTCAGACTGTTAGCTCACCTCTATGGCCTCTGTCCCTGCAGCTGTACAGTGGGCCATGGCTCCTGTGTTGCTGGGTGCTGAAGGTTTAGTGGGAGGATGACAAGGTGTTGTGCAGGCCTTAGGAGCTCCTGAGGAGGGCTTCATTCTTTCCATGGGCTAAAGGTTCTGAAAATTCACCTAGCAAGCCACTTGTTCCTGAAAGCTACAGAGGCTGGGGTGGTGGTGTCCTGATTATGCTTCTGGGTACATCACAAATACCCAGGTACTCCCAGGAACACCATATATCCATCCTTTCAGTTTCAACAGTGTACCTACTGAAGCTGGTTGTGGATAGGAGCATGTTTTAATCCTGTGATCAGTCTCATTCTACGGAAGAGAGATTCAGAGAAGGGAGGTGGCTTACCTGAGGTTCTCTGGGGAACTAGAGGCAGAGTTGGAACCAGCTCTAGGTCTCTGGCATTCCACACTTAGTAGGTGACACAAAAATTGAGGCCCAGCCTGGGGGTTTCTAGTGTTGCCCAGCTGAGGGCCTCCAGTAGATGGACTCTGTTCCTCCCTCCTCCCTCCTCCCTCCTCCCATCTCCCTTTTCCTCTCCAGGTGGGCATCCAGGTGGTCTCCGAGGACCTGTGCTCTGAGAAGCAATGGAGCGTGTGCAAGGCCTTGGCCACCTTTGTGGCCCACCGGGAACTCTCCAAGGTGGCTGTTCCACCACACCCCCAGGGGCCCCTTTATGACTCCAACCAGGCATCATCCCCTCCTTCCCCATCTCTCCCTGTACATCTCAAATGGGGGGAAACTTCAGAACATGCCTAAATTCTAAATGGACCCCTTTAGTTTCTGGGGCTTCTTCCAAGGAGGGAGGCTTGAGGAGTTATAGTTATATTCATGCTGTCACAATGGAGACAGAAAGGTGGACACAGAGAGGCTAGAGCCCTGAATCCCCCATCAGCCCAGGCCCAGTAGGCACCACCCTCAGGCATTAGGTGGGACTGGGAGACAGGTCACTACACTGCCTTAGAAACTTGTCCCATGGGTCCCCTGGCCAACAGGTAAAGCTGAAGCAGGTCACGCCACTGACAGAGGAAGAGAAGACCGAGCACGGGGTGGCAGCTGAGCGCCGGAGAATGCGTCTGGTTTATGCAGACACCATCAAGGACCTCCTGGCCCGCTGTGCCATCCAGGATGGTGAGTTGAATGCGGGGTTGTGCACAAGAAGGCATCTGGTACCCTTGCACCCCTGCAAGTGGAAGAAGGAAGGGATTCCCTAGGTACCGCCATCCCTGGTTGCCTCAGGCCCTTCTAGTCCTCTTTGCCTCAAGGTCTCCTTCAGGGAAAGCAGGTGTTGGAGTCGCTGACCCAGAGCCCAGGAACAGTGGAGATACAATGGGGACCTACAGAAATCCATTTGATACCCACAATGCAGTTGGGTCTCTAGGAGACATGAAGTGTGGGAAGGTAGTGAGTGCTGGGCTAGGCTTTGAAGACTTGTAGGATTTTTGTTTGTTTTTTTATTTTTATTTTATATGTATGAATGTTATGTCTGCATGTATGTAAGTGGACCATATGCATGCAATGTCTGTGGAGGCCAGAAGAGAATGTCAGATTGCCTGGAACTAGATTTATAGACTGTTGTTATCCACCATGTAGGTGCTGGGAACCAAACCAGGGCCCTCTGCAAGAACATCCAGTGCTCTTAACTGCTAAGCAATCTCTTTGGCCCCTGTTTGATTTTTTTGAGACGGGGCTTCCCTATAGCCCCAGCTAGCCTGAAACTGCCTATGGAGACCAGGCTAGCCTCATTCTCACAGAGATCCATTTGCCTCTGCCTCCTGAGTGCTGGGATTAAAGGCATGTGCCACCATACCCAGCTGACTTGTAAAATTTTTAAAAAGCATCTGTGTATTGTGTGTATATATTTTCTTTTTCCCCAAGAGAGATAAAGATAAAAAAACAAGGCTCCCTCTATCCTAGAGCCCAGGTCACCTCCACAGAGGCAAATTCTATTACTTCATTTTGAATATCTTTATAAGCATATTCCCTATGGTTTTAGTATATATTATTTAATTCCCCACTTTTCCTCAAAAGGGAGCACACAGAACACATTGTTCTATATCTTGATTTTTTTTTTTCTCTTGTGGAAATGCTCTTGGTAGTTTTTCTGTCAGTAAAAGAAGATCTGCCTTGGACTGGGTGGGATTTTGGCAGGTATAGAGAGGTGAGGAAGGTGTTCCTGCCAGAGAGCAAAGGCCCAGAGGGATGGGGATTGGGCCTTCAGTTTCTTTATCCATCTCTAGAATGTTCCTATGTGAGGTCTTCCTTGATACTGAAGGGAAGCAATTTGAGGGCAAATAGAAGGCAGTTAAACTGAGCAAAGGGATACAAACCTGTAAACCCAGCACTCAGAGGCTGAGACAGGAGGAACATGAGGTAGAGGCCAGCCTCAGCTACATATGGAGTTCAAGCCTACCCTGGGACACAGAGATCCTGTCTCAAACCCAAACCAAAACCAAAACGAAAAACAAGCAAACAAAAAACTGAGTGTCAGCTGGGCATGGTGGTGCACATGTGTAATTCTAGCACTCAGGAGGCTGGGACAGAAGGATCAGGAGTTGAAGACCAGCCTAGCCATCTGAGCTATATCTCATCCTACCCCCCAAACCCAAGGGAACATTGTGTGGTGGCTCATTCTGTAATCCTAGCACTTGGCAGGCTGAGGCAGGAGCATTGCTGTGAGTTTGAATCCAGCCTCAGCTATACAATGAGTTCCAGGTCAGTCTGGGGGCTACAGAGTAAGACCTGAAAAAAATAGAAAAGAAAAAAGACCAGTGAGATGGTTCAGCAAGTAGAGGAACTTGCTGTGTAAGCCTGACAATCTGAGCACCAGAATCCACATAAAGGTAGAAGGGGAGATCCAACTTCTCAGTTGCTCTCTGACCTCTACATGCATGCTCTTTGGTGTATGTATTGCATTCCAGGTCAACTAGAGATATATGGAGAGATCTTGACCCAATAACAGACAGAAAAACAGGTAGTCAAAAAATATTCAGAAAACCAAGGGCTGAGGTGTAAGTCAGCACTTGCATAGTACATACAAAGCACTGGGTTCAGCTCCCAGCACTGAAAGCAGCAACAACAAACCAGAAACGAAAAGCCAGGTAATTATTCAGGGGACAGAGAGGGGAGAGAGCAGATGAAACTTGCTAACCACAGTGGAACAGCTTGCTGAATTCTGAGTTCCTTGAGCCCTCTGGTACTGGGTTTGGGGGATGGAAGCCCAGCTCTGTCAGCCCTTTGTGTCTGTCCATCTCATCACAGCCCTCCCAAATCTCTCCTCTCCTGAAAGCCTGTCTCCCAGGGTCAGTCTAGATACTTTTGCCTAGCATCCAGTCAGACTAAATCTCAGCCCCAGAGTATGGTATCCTCTCCCTCAGCTCAGCCAAAGGCCTTGTTACACCTTTCAACCGTCCTGACTGTATCAACTCCAAACCTAGGTCATCCTCAATTTTCAATCCTATTTCTATCTTGCCTGTGGCATCTCACAGGGCCTTCCATCACTCTGCTGGGTCCCCTGAAGAGGACTCTCCGGTGACTCTGGAGATACATGGCAGCACCTTAGCTTTGGCTGGGCACATTGGCATATGCTTCTTGGACCCCTGAGGCCCTGTTGGCTTGCTTGTCTCTTCTACCTGGTAACCTAATGCCATTCCTGCAAGGGGCAAGGACCGGTCAAACAGGTGGCAAGTACTGTCCTAAGAGTGTAGCTGCAGAGTATGAGCAGAGCACATTATAGCTATGTTCACACCTCCCCTTCACACAGCCCTACCTGGATGGGGTTGGCGCTTGCTCCAGACAGGTGGGCACTTGAGTGCTAGAGGGGTTGCTTGATGTATCAGTGTCATATGGTCTGTGTGGAGTGGAGCAAAAGCTGGCCCAGGTGTGCCCTGTGGCAGGCTCAGGTCCCTCCTTCTGTGTCCTCGCGTTCCTTACCCAGGACCGACCTCGGCCTTATGCTCACTTAGTGATAGTAAATTAATGTCCCGGGATTGGAGGGTGGTATCCTAAGACTTCCAGGGACAGTCTACCCTCAGGGATCCTTACCTCCTTACTTTCCTCCCTGGCCAGATCTTGACAGCAAGGACTACAGCAACATGGTGCCAGCCGAGAAGACCCGTGTGGAGAGTGTGGAGCTGGTCTTGCCCCCACATGCCAATCATCAAGGCAATACCTTTGGGGGCCAGATCATGGCCTGGATGGAGAACGTGGCCACCATTGCGGCCAGGTGAGGCAGCCTCTGCTCACCTCTGCTCCTCTGCTTCCAGAGGCTGTTTCGTTGGCAAGAGAATCCCTGGCTAGTGTCAGCACTCAAGGCTCCTCAAGTGTGGCTGTTCTTCTAGGGTAACTCAGGTCTTCCAGATCCAGAGAACCAGAGAGGACCATTCTTGTGAGCTTGCTCTCCCTTCCTCTATTCACAAGACCATTCTCCTATTCCCTCTGGCCACTGGGAGCCCCTTCGATCTGGCCTTGCCTGGATTCCTAGTAACTGTTCCTTCAGGCCCTGTTGTCCCCCCTTCATGGGTCCTCACCTTTGCTCCTGGTGTGACCTCCTACCATGCAGGGCTCTGCTCTCATCCTACCTGCCTCCCCAAACCATCTTCTGTCCCTCACCCCCAAAGCTACCTCCCACTGGTCCCTCTTCTAAGTGCTGAACACTGTTCCTGCTTCCTCCTGAACCCTTGTGCCTGGTTGGAGCTCACATGACTCTAATGTAGGGATTTAAAAAAGTAGTTATTTAAAAACTAGTGACAATCACTAGTTGACATTCTTGTACCTCTGTTTCTTTGTCCTTGCCACAATCTCTGCCAGGGGGTTGTCCCCAGCCCATGCCCTCCTCCACTAGGCTAGTTTTTGTCTTTAGAACCCATGTCAGGCTGACTCTCCTCTGATGTTAAGCTGGAGATGGTGTCTAAGTAATGGCTTTTGAAGAGCCTGGGCTGTGAGTGCAGGGAGACCTGACGAGAGTGCTGGGTCTCTAGTGACTAGGAGCTTTGGGAGGGGTTTGCCCAGGTCCTGCCTAGGTTTTCTTCTCTCCTCAAACTCAGCTCCTTTTCCAGCCATGCACAGTGGCTACAGTTTGCTAAACTGGAAACAGTCTTATGCTGTGGTTTGAGCAGAACCATCCCAGGGGTTGGACCAGAGGGCTATCCCTGTGGTCCCAGGGTGGTCTGAGGCTTGGGGGTCTGGAGAAGGCTTGCCCAAATCCACTGATGCAGCATTGGCTATTTCTTGTCTTCTCATCCTCACTCACAGTCGGCTATGCCGTGCCCACCCTACACTCAAGGCCATTGAGATGTTCCACTTCCGAGGCCCATCCCAGGTGGGAGACCGTCTGGTGTTCAAAGCCATTGTGAACAATGCCTTCAAGCATAGGTGAGAGCCTGGGATGATGGGACTGGGACACCCAGGGCTGAAGGTTCTTTCCAACCTTAGAAAGAACCCTAATGCAGACCTGCCCAAGCTCTTCCCTGGCAGATGGCAGATGGGGTCATCCATATAGCCCAAGTTTAGCTAGTATTCGCTACTCTGGAATCTTCCCTGGTTCCTACTATTGTCTCACTGGCTGGTTCAGGGTCTTCTCTAGGTTTCCTAGGGGCTGTGCCTTCCATCAGTTGGGAAGGTGCCATGTGCTTGAATGCTCTGTCTATCCTCTGCTTACTGGAGAACTGAGCCCCTAGGATACATAGATCACTGGGTGCTGGGGATGCACAGGCCGTGAGGCCACTTCTTACTCACATTCTGATGTTTCTCAAACCTGTCCCACCCCATGTCCTAAAACAGTTATTCCTGAGGCTCACCTTGGAATGAATTCTGTTGTGTATTCTCATGACAGCTGACTTTATTAACTTATTTTTTTACTTTTTTTTTGTTTGGTCTTTTTGAGACATGGTCTCCCGGTAGCCCCAGCTGGCCTGGCACTCACTGTGTAGACCAGGCTGACCTTGAACACACAGAAATCCACCTGCCTCTTCCTCCCCATTGCTGAGATTACAGGAGTGTACCACCATGCCTGGTGACAGTTGAATTTATAAGACTCATTCTGGTGGTTTCTGAGAGCATAGTCTACTTATTAAAAATGAGGGGTCTGCCGGGCATGAGGGCACACACCTTTAATCCCAGCACTCGGGAGGCAGAGGCAGGAGAATCTCTGAGAGTTCAAGGCCAGCCTGGTCTACATAGTGAATTTGAGGCCAGCTGGGGCTACAGGGAGACCCTTCTCAAAAACAAAACAATGACAACAAAAAACCCAAAAAACAAACGAACAAAAAACGAGGGGTTTGGAGCCAGACAACCTGGATTCAATTTTGACTCCACTTCTCACAGGCTGTGTGACCTAGGCAAGTTATTTAACTTCTCTGAGCGTTTGTTCTTTGACTTATACCACATCTCTCTCACAATTGTGAGGGCTCACTGAGGGCTTACTAGTAGAAAACCAGAGAGAATGTTCAGTAGCGCTTAGCCTTTGTGCTGCTCAGGTTGCTGCTGCTGCAGTTATCAGTCTGCTTTCTGCTTTTTCTTGGGACTTTCAAGGTCTCGGTCCCCTGCAGCTTTTCCTGCCTACCTCTGAGACCTGGTCTTGACTTCCCTGCCTCTATGAGCTACGCATCCTGCAGTTGTAGGACTTCCTGAGGAATGGTGTTGGCTGCTGTTGTATGGCTAACAGAGATAATAAATTTCTGTGGATGGCCGCAGCTGTGCTGTTTGGAGTGTGACTGTGACTGTGCCTGGGAATCTGTGTATAATAGCAGTTTCCTATTTAGATTGCCCTCCTCTGTTGTGTCCTCTCAGAACTCCCGTGGGTTTATATTATTTTGTGGTATCTTTCTTTTTTTGATCTTGGTGGCAGAGATAAAATTGGCTTTGCCTATGTTGGGCAAATGTTCTACTACTGAGCTATATCCTCAGCCCCTTTTCTATATTTGAATATAATTATTTAAAAATATTTTATTATTTTTATTTGATGTGTATAAGTGTATTGCCTGCATGTATGTAAGTGCACCCATGTCATGTAGTACCCTTGGAGGTCAGAAGAGGGCATTGGATCCACTGGAACTGGAGTTACTGATGGTTGTTAGCCACCATGTGGGTGCTGGGAATCAAACCCAGGTCCTCTGCATGAGCAGCCAGTGTTCTTAACCACTGAGCCATTCCTCCAGTCCCTTAATATATATATATATTTTATTGTGTGTGTATGTTTGTGTGTCTGTGCAGATGCATATGTATGTGTAGATGCACTTAGAAACTAGAGGACAACCATTCCTCAGGCACCAGACTCATTATTTTGAGACAAGTTTTCTCATTGGCCTGGAGCTCACCAAGTAGATTAGACTGGCCATCCAGCAAGCCCCAGGGATCTACCTGGCTTTATTTTCCCAGTGCTGGGTTTACAAACAAACATGTGCTACCATGCTTGGCTTTAAATTTTTTTTTTTTTTGATTTATTTAGTTTTATTTTATGTGTGTGTTTTGCCCTCTTGTAAGTGCACCATGTATGTGCAATGCCTGTGGAGGCCAGAAGAGGGTATTGACTCTCCTGCAACTGGAGTTACAGACAGTTGTTAGCAGACATGTGGGTGCTGGGAACCAAACCCAGGTCCTCTACAAGAGCAGCCAGTGAGTGCTTTTTAACTGTTTTAGTTCCCTATGCTTGGCTTTTTAATGTGGGTTCTGGGAATTGAACTCAGGTCCTTGTACTTGTATGTTACTGACTGAGGTATCGCCCCAGACCCTATTATTATTATTATAAAAAATTGAGACAGGGTCTTCTGCTATAGCCCAAGCTGACCTTGAATTCATAGCAATCTTTCTGCCTCAGCCTCCCCAGTTCTGGGATTATCAGCACACACTGCTGTACCTGGCTCCCTTTGTAATTTCTAATGACTTTAACTTGTTTTTTGTTTGTTTTGTTTTGTTTTTTTTTGTTTGCTTTGAGATAGGGTCTCACTATGTAGCCTTGGCTAGCCTGGAATTTGCTGTGTAGACCAGTATAGCCTTGAACTCACAGAGATTCACGTGCTTCTGCCTCCCAAGTTCTGGGATTAAAGGCATGCACCCCCATGCCTACATTAAATTTTTTAAAAAAGTAAATTGTTGGGCGTGGTGGCGCACGCTTTTAATCCCAGCACTTGGGAGGCAGAGGCAGGCGGATATCTATGAGTTCAAGGCCAGCCTGGTCTACAATAGTGAGTTCCAGGCCAGCTGAGGCTACAGGGAGACCCTGTCTCAAAAAGACCA
>NW_008338126.1:2358398-2383893 GCF_000622305.1 Nannospalax galili | reverse complement strand
GAGTGTGTTACTGAATATGTTAAATCTGTAGTGAAACACTTCTAATCAATTCTCAATAAAGTTTTTGTAAAAATTAAAAATAAATAAATAAATAAAAGAATTGAATAAACATACAAAAAAACTAAAAAAGAAAGTACCCTTTATATGCTCTTTAACCTAAAAATATTCTATTATTTTCATTTTATGTGTATGAGTGTTATGCCTGCATGTAAGTAAGTGCACTCATGTTGTAAATGCCCACGGAGGATAGAAGAGGTCGTCGGCTCCCCTGGAACTGGAGTTATGGACGGTCGCTAGCTGCCATGTGGGTGCTGGGATTCGAAGCCCGGTCTTCTGCAAGAACAGTCAGTGTTCTCAACCGCTGAGCCATCTCTCCAGCCCCACATAAAAATTTTTTAAAATTACATTTGTGTGTGTGTGTGTGTGTGTGTGTGTGTGTGTGTCTGTGTATGTGTGTACTTGTGGGTACACATATGTGGAAGTCAGAGGACAACTTAAGGGAGTCAGTCCTCTACTACCAATGTGGGTCCTGGGGATTAAACTCAGAATGTCAGGCTTGGTGGCAAATGCTTTTACCTGCTGAGCCATTTTGCTGGCTCTCCAATGATTTTTTTGCTGTCTCTGCTTTCTTGCTTGTTGTTAACTTCCCCAACTGTTAGCTTAAAGCCTAGACTGGACAGGTTTATTTATTTCTGTGTCCCACAGACTGGGAACATACTAGGTGTTCTGTAAACACTAATGAAGATGTATAATGTAATATATAGATTTGGGCCAGTGGGATTTGGGTCCAGTGCTGGAAGAACTGCAGGAGAATGTGCACAAACTGTGTGTGAACCTGCTTATGTGTTGTGGGTATCATGTGTGAGAGTGTGTGACAAGTAGGGGTAAGGCACTGGAAAGCCTGTCCAATATGACTGTCTTCCCCCTCTCTTCCTTCAGCATGGAGGTGGGTGTGTGTGTGGAGGCCTATCGCCAGGAGGCTGAGACCCAGAGACGGCACATCAATAGCGCCTTCATGACCTTTGTGGTCCTGGATGAAGATGACCAGCCTCAGAAGTTGCCATGGATTTGTCCCCAGCCTGGGGTAAGTAGGGCCTTCCCTAACTTCAGTTCTTACCCATACTACCCTGTGACAGGCCCAGCCTGACTTGATCAGCTCTTACTGTCCTGGTTGTGACCCTGGGGTGCTGTGAAGCCTGCCAGAACTAGAATATACAATGGGATCTGACTGATGTTGGGGGTTTGTGGGTGTGCACAGCCTGCAGGACTGCAGAGAACCCTGACTTGGGGGCCAGAGGGTTGTGGGGGTTCCACCTCTCCCACATTCTAATGGATTCTTGTGAGTTTCAGTCCTTATCTGTGTGGCAGGTGTATCTGCAGCCTCTGCCTGCCAGGCTGTGGGTACTGACTTCCCACAAAGTCCTGGGGGCACTCAAGAAGTGATGGTCAGGTTGATGGGGACAGGAGCGAGGTCACAAGGATAATTGGGCTCCAGGACCATCTGGGAAGATGCTGTGCTTGTGCTTGCTGGGGGCCAGACACTGCCTTTTATGCTTTTGACTGGAGGGCTGTAGAGGAGGTGGGAAAGAAGTGAGCTCCTAGGCTGGCCTTTTGAGTTCTGACCCTGGCTCCACCCCCTACTCCTATGAACTTGAGTGAATCACTCAATCTTCTGAGTCTCAGTTTCCTCCTGTGTAAGCTGGGGAGAGTGGGTTCTGGCTCAGGCGTCACAGCAGGAAGCAGGTTTGGAGGGTTTGGTTCCCAACTAGTGCCCAAGAAATGTGGCTCTGGGTACTACCATGAAACCCTTTAACGTTCCCTATTCTAAGCCAACAAGCGGCAGCAGATCACTAAGGGCTCTGTGGGGAACTGGACTTCAGGGGCTTTGGTACTTTCCCAATGCGGGTTTTTTTTTTTTAATTTAATTTTTTTATTTATTATTTTTATTTTATGTGTTTGAGTGTATTGCCTGCATGTAAGTGCACTTATGGCATGCAATGCCCTCAGAGGTCAGAAGAGAGCATCAGATTCCCAGAACTGGAGTTACTGATGGTTGTTAGCCACCATGTGGGTGTTAGGAATCAAACCTAGATCCTCTGTAAGAGCAGCCAGTGCTCTTAACCACAGAGCCATCTCCCCAGCCCCAGTCAGGGTGTTTGATTCCAGCTGCCCAGGTTTCAACCTAGGCTTTGTTCTGGGACTGCAGGGCCCTCCAGTCCCATGGAACAGGTATGGCAGAGCCACTGGCTACTTGGTCATTCCTTCTACATCAGACTGTTTCTGCTTCCTTCCTAGGAGGGTGAACGGCGATACAGAGAGGCTAGTGCTAGAAAGAAGATCCGCTTGGACAGGTGAATGGGGCTGGGTGGTAGGAAGGACAGTTCTTCAGGACTGGGCACTACTCTGCTGGCCCCAGGACACGCTAGCTTCTTCAGGGATTCTGGGCTGGGCACTGGGTTCCCCCATCAACCCTTTTTAAATTTTTCTTTCTTTTGTTTTGAGACAGGGTCTTATACTGTAGCACTATAGCCCAGGCTGGCTTGGAACTCACCAAGTAGTTCAGGCCGGCCTTGAACTCTTGGGAATCCCCCTGCCTTATCCTCTTGAGTGCTGGGATTACAAGTGTGAGACATCACACCCAACTCTGGGCTGACCCTTTTCATCCTGATCCCCTTTGCTTTAGCCCCATCACACAGCCATCTTATGGCCCTTTTATATACCAGGACACTAAGAATAGGGGGGTTAGATTGCTTGCCCTGGGGCACATATTTGGGTGAGATCCATTTGTTTCTGGCCTCATCTGGTGATTTTAAATCTTGGTTTTTTTTTTTTTTTTTTTGGTCTTTTTGAGACAGGGTCTCCCTGTAGCCCGAGCTGTCCTGGAACTCACTATGTAGACCAGGCTGGCCTTGAACTCACAGAGATCCGCCTGCCTCTGCCTCCCAAGTGCTGGCACTACAGGCATGCACCACCACGCCTGGCTAACTCTTGTTTTTATCCTATTGACTTTGAGGTCTGTTTGGCCTGTTTGATGAAAGGTTCAAATCCCAGCACTTGGGAGGCTGAAGTAGGAAGATTGTCATAAGTTCAAAGCTAGCCTGAGCTACAAAGACCTGTGCCAACCAAAACAAACTAGAAACAAAACCCAGAAAGGTTCAGAGCAGAGACCCAATGGTTGAATACATATAGCCTGGCATAGCTGGTTCCATTATGAAGTACCTCGTAAACTGTAGGGTACTGTAGAGGCGTCCAGGCTTACATGCTGTTGTTAAGAAAATTCTGCATTTTGGGGGGCATTTACCATAAGCCGAGCACTATGCTCTTTGGGAAGCCCCTCTGAGGCAGGGAGGATATAGATTCCATTCCACATATGGCCCTGAGATACAGTTAAAGGGGAGCCTTGGGCCCCACCCTTCTCCCTGGCTGGTCCCTTCTGAGCTGCCTAGGGTACTGGCTCATATCATGTGCTTTCATGAAAAAGATGATGTATTCTGAGTGCCAGGCAGAAGTCCCTGACCCCACTGGGCTTGGCACTGGCCTGGCATGCAGTAGCCAGAAGTGAAGTTTACCAAGAACAGTGGACTGAGGGACCCAGGTTGTCTTCTTCCCTCCTAGGAAGTACATCGTGTCCTGTAAGCAGGCAGAGGTGCCCCTTTCTGTTCCCTGGGACCCTAGCAACCAGGTAAGGCCCTCCATTCCAAGGCCCACAGTGCCCTTTCCCTCACCTCTGGCAAGAGTGAGCTTGGAGGGAGATCCAGGAGCTGTGGGAACCGTCTCCCTTATCTCATGATTGCTGCTCATACAGGGCTTGACCTGGTTTAGAGAGAAGGAGCAGAGGCCCTGGTGTGGCTGCCCAGGACTGTGTGTAGGGTCTGGGCCAGCCTGGGCCCCTTTTCCAATGCTCACTTCCTGTCCCCATACCAGCATGGCCTTACCCAGGGATTCCTGAGGTAGGGGAGGGTAGCCTGTGTGTCACTGTCCTCTTCCCAGGTGTACCTGAGCTACAACAATGTGTCCTCCCTGAAGACGCTTGTGGCCAAGGACAACTGGACGCTGTCCTCAGAGATCAGTCAGGTAGCTGACCCACCCTTTCCTTTCCTTTCCTTTCCTTTCCTTTCCTTTCCTTTCCTTTCCTTTCCTTTCCTTTCCTTTCCTTTCCTTTCCTTTCCTTTCCTTTCCTTTCCTTTCCTTTCCTTTCCTTTCCTTTCCTTTCCTTTCCTTTCCTTTCCTTTCCTTTCCTTTCCTTTCCTTTCCTTTCCTTTCCTTTCCTTTCCTTTCCTTTCCTTTCCTTTCCTTTCCTTTCCTTTCCTTTCCTTTCCTTTCCTTTCCTTTCCTTTCCTTTCCTTTCCTTTCCTTTCCTTTGCAAGTGGTCAAGGCTGGTTGGTGGCAAGCATCAAAGGGGGTATCCTCAAAGCAATTCAGGGACGTTATGAAGCCACCCAGTTCCAGAAACATTCTTTTTTTTTGTCTTTTTGAGGCAGGGTCTCCCTGTAGCCCCAGCTTTCCTGGAACTCACTATGTAGACCAAGCTGACTTTGAACAGGGATCCGCCTGCTGCTGCCTCCCACGTGCTGGGATTAAAGGTGGGAGCCACCATACCTGGCCCCCAGAAACATCCTTATCTTCAAGAGCCCTGATCCTTTCCTCCTGCCTGCTACTTTTTGCCTATTCTCCCTTGAGTCTGCTGCTCTGCACAACTTTCTTCTTTCTTTTTTAAAAATTGATTTATCTTACTGTTTTTTGTATGAGTGTTTTGCCTGCATATATGTAAACACACTCAGGTGTGCAATGCCTGTGGAGACCAGAAGGGGGAATTGATCCCCTGGAACTGGAGTTACAGATGGTTGTTAGTTGCCATGTGGGTGCTGGGAACCAAACTGGGGTCCTCTGCAAGAGCAGCCAGTGGTCTCGACCACTGAGCCATCTCTCTAGCCTATGCACAGCTCTCTTTTCTGCTCCGAATACAGTGTGTCACCACAGGGATGGGGCAGTGGGCAGTGTGGTCTCCACTCCACTTTTCACTCGTCACATTAGGGGTTGGGTGGACGCAGACTCTGCAGATCTGCTGCCTCGGTCACTGCTTCTTTAAATTTTGTTTATTTATTTATTTTTAAATATTTTATTTGTTATTTCTAAATTTTTTATATGTATGAGTGTATTGCCTGAATGTAGGTAAGTGCACCTGTGTTGTGCAATGCCTGCAGTCAAAAGAGAGCATAGGATTCCCTAGAACTGGAGCTACAGATGGTTGTTAGCTGCCATGTGGGTGCTGGGAATCGAACCCGAGTCCTCTGCAAGAGCAGCCAGTGCTCTTAACTGCTGAGCCATCTCTCCAGCCTCCTATTTATTTATTTATTGTTTGTTTGTTTGTTTTGTCTTTTTTAAAGACAGGGTCTCCTTGTAGTCCCAGCTAGCCTAGAACTCACTATGTAGGCCAGGCTGGCTTTGAACTCACAGAGATCCACATGCCTCCGCCTCCTGAGTGCTGGGATTAAAGGCATGCACCACCATGCCCAGCTCTACTTATTTATTTTTATTTCATATGTAATGAGTGTTTTGCCTGTATGCATGTAAGTGCACCATGTCATGCAATGCCTATGGAGGCCAGAAGAGAGTGTTCCCCTGGGACTGGAGTTCTAGATGGTTCTTGGCTGCCATCTGAGTGTTGGTACTGAACCCAGGTCCTCTGTAATAGCACCCAGTGCTCTTAACCACTGAGCCACCTCTCCTGCCCTGTCACTTCCTGCTCATCTGTGTTGAGTTCTCTCAGAGGTCCATATTCATGGAGTTGTGGCTGAGGCTCAGAGACATTCAATTACTTTCTCAGTCACTCAGCAGATCACTGGCAGCCCTGAACTTCCAGCAGGCCCACTCAATCACCAGTATAGTCTGGGAGCGTGGTACAAGAATGAGGCCACCCTCTGTGCCGCACAGGTCCGCCTGTACACCCTGGAGGAGGACAAGTTCCTGTCCTTCCACTTGGAGATGGTGGTGCATGTGGATGCAGCCCAGGCCTTCCTGCTGCTCTCGGACCTGCGCCGGAGGCCAGAGTGGGACAAGCACTACAGGTGAGGGGCCAGCACTAAGAGGGAGGTGGGGGGCACTGCCTGCTGCTGCTGAGCTTTGCCCCATGGCCTTCGGCAGAGTGGGTGTGAGCTGTAGTTATGTGTCAGGTGGAGGTCAAGGTCATGGGCATTTTGAGAATCCAGGGAAGGGACTGAGCCTGGAATTGGAAATGAAGGCCTGAGTTTAAGCCTTATCTCTGTTTCAAATAGCTATGTGACATTGATCAAGTCATTTTCAGGGCTTCAGCTTCTCCTTCTTAAAATGGGTACTTGTGGGGTAGGTCATGGATTTGAACTCAGGACAAATGGGTGCTATTTCAAGCTACTTGCTATGGAGTTCTACTCCAAGGGGGTTCAGGAATGCTGGGGGTGGGGTTGGAAGGCTGAAGGGTAACTGGGGTTCTCCTAGGTTCAAACCAAATGGCCAATTTATAGAATTTACTAAGTTGGCTGAGTGTTCTAAGTCTGTATACAAATGTTATAGTGAATTTAGTGAATGACTATGAATATATTATTCCTTTTGACTACTGTGTTCCTCAAATGTACTGATTCTTGATCTAAATATTTTCTTTAAGAGGATAAATATGCCAGATGTGGTGGAGCACACCTTTAATCCCAGCACTGAGGAGGCAGAGGCAGGCAGATCTCTCTAAGATTGAGGCCAGCCTGGTCTGCAGAGTGAGTTTCAGGCCAGTTGTGGCTATAGGGAGACTCTGTCTCAAAACAAAAATTAAACCAAACCAAACAAAAAACAACAAAAAAAATGCTGTGCCTGGGTGGCAGAGTCATGATGCAGTGGAAGTATACTGCATGGGCCCATAAAAAGCTGTGCCTGGTGACCTGGCCTTTTGGTGGTGTATTTTAGAAGTCAGAGAGGTGAGTGATGGCACGTGGGAACCAGTAGAAGGGTGCTAGTAGCTAGTAGAAGTGGGCTGGTGTGGGCCAGATCAGTCTTCATTGAGAGCTCAAGTGGCCTGAGGGAAAAGAGCTCCCAGCCTGTATTCTCAGCCTGGCATAGCCAGCCTGCTCCTGAGGTAGCTGTAGAGTGCAGCAGAGGGGAGAAGGGCAGGGTGTGGACTTGGTCCTGTGTCCTTGTGTGAATGTCCTGTGTGCCTTCATTTGTCAGTGCCAGTCTGTGAGTGTACATCTGGGCATATATGTGCTGGGCTTAGGTTATGGCTCTGCTGCCAGCCAGGCTGAACATCCCAGCCCTGTTTCCTTATGAGCGCTGTGGTCCCAGGATGGGTTATTCCACCTCAGCTCTATTTGGTTTACATCTCCTGGGTCACAATTCATCTCTTAGGGAACCCAAGGTAGGAACTCAAGGCAGAAACCTGGAGGAGGAGCTGAAGCACAGGACATGGGGACATGGAGAAGCACTGATTTCTGGCTTGGTCCCCTGGCCCATGCTCAACCTGTTTTCTTATACAATACAGAACAACCTGCCCAAGGGTGGCACCACCCACAGTGGGCTGGGCCCTCCCATATCACTCAAAAACCAAGAAAATAACCTGATGACATGGCCATAGGCCAGTCCAATGGACGCAACTCCCCAACTGAGGTGCCCTCTACGCAGGTGTATCAAGTTGACAACTAAAACTAGCACAGATACTAAAAGTACCTACAGCCCAGGCTGCTGTGGAGACTGAATGAGATCATAGGTGTACAGCACTTAGTACAGTGCCTGGTGCACACTGGGCATCACTAGACAGTACATACAACTGCCAAATCCTCACACAGCTACCTGGGATGTGTGCCTGTAGACAGATCTGTATGCTCTCTGTGTGTGTGCCTGTGTGTGTGCGTGCCTGTGTGTGTGCGTATGTCTGTATGTACTTTTTGTATTCCTGTGACTGTGTGTCAATTTCTTTTCCTGTTGCTGTGATAAAATACTATGACAAAATCAATTTACGGGAGAAAAGGTTTATTCTGGCTCACAGTTCAAGGGTATAGTCCATCATGGAGGGGGAATCGAAGCATCAAGAGCTTGAAGTAGTTGTTCATATCACATCCACAATAATGGGACAGAGAACCACGAATGCATGCTAGTGCTCAGCTTGCTTTCTCCATATTTTTGGTCTTTTGAGACAGGGCCTCCTTGTAGCCCCAGCTGGCCTGGAACTCACTATGTAGACCAGGCTGGCCTTGAACTCACAGAGATCTGCCTGCCTCTGCTTCTGACTGCTGGGATTACAGGCGTGCGCCACTACGCCTGACTGCTTTCTCCATTTTATACAGTCCAGGATTTCTGCCCAGGAAATGGTGCAGCCCACAGTTAAGATGGGTCTTCCCACATCAATTAATGTAATCGAGATAATCTCCTACTGGCATGCCTAGAGGCCCATCTCCCAGGTCATTCTAGATTGTCAAGCTGACAGTGAACGCAGTCATCACAGCATGTATGTTCTTGAATACGTATCTCTGTGTTGATGTGTTTGTGTGTGTCTATGTATGCCTGTGTACGCCTCCATGTAGGTATATGTGCATGTACCTGTGTGTATGCCCTGGTGTGCAGGACTACATGTTTGGTGTGTATGTGCACGTGTGCACATGCACATTCCTCCTGGGGTGCCTCCTGCACTACCTCTGACTCTGCTGAGCTGTTGTAAGGGTAAGGCATCTATCCCAGGGCTGCTAAGAAAGCTGCAACCTGTAGGGAACTGGAAGAGTTGCTTTCCCATAGGGGGCTCCTGTGGCGCCCAGATTTTGACTCCAGCCTACCCACAGGAGTGTGGAGCTAGTGCAGCAGGTGGATGAGGATGACACCATCTACCATGTCATCAGCCCTTCCCTGAGTGGTAATAGTAAGCCCCAGGACTTTGTGATCTTAGCTTCACGGCGGAAACCTTGTGACAATGGGTGAGTGCCTGCCTTTTGAGGAGTGCAGTAGGGTGGCCAGGTGGGGAGGCTTCATCTTCTGAGGGACGGGCATCAGCCTGGAGTTAGAGCTCTGTTGCCTACTGGTGGTGGGACCTAGACCCTCCCCCAGAGAGCTCTAGGCTGTGGGGAGGGATGGGGGTGTTTACTGTGGTGGCAAAGGCATACACTATGTTCAAAAACAAAGCTGTATGTTGCCCAAGTGGCCAAGGCTGCCTCCCCCAAGACTGTAGACAGGAAACTTCTCACACGGTCACCCCTTGGACTTTGCCTTCTTGAAACTTGTGACTGGTACCTGCAGCTCTGACCTGGGTAGGGGTAGCCAGGCTAGACTGCATCTCATCTGCTGAGGACAGAGACTAGAAAAAAGAAAATCTTAAGGCACATGGCTACCCCGTACACATCCACAGTGAACAAGCTTTTCTAGAAAGTCCACAAAAGGGTGCCCGAGTCTACAGTTGCCTCCTCTCTTGCTGGCCCTGAGCCAATAATCAGGCTCTGAGGAGTATATGCCTGGGGACAGAGCAGGGCCCCTACCTCTTCCTGTAGCTGATCTCTGACTCCTCACTCTTACTCCCCTCCAGGGACCCCTATGTCATTGCGCTGAGGTCAGTCACACTGCCTACACACTGTGAGACACCAGAGTATCAACGTGGGGAGACTCTCTGCTCAGGCTTCTGTCTGTGGAGCGAGGGGGACCAGTTGACCAAGGTGAGGTCTGGTAGCCCCTCTCCCCTCCACCCATTGGTGAATTGAGCTCTTTGCTGTCCAGACATGACCTTTCCAAACCTCCCCACTTTTCCAGCCTGGGGAAGCCAGAACATCAGAGGCTGAAAAGAAGGCTTCATTGAGATTTAGTCAGTGCAGTTAGTCAGTAGCTGCTGCCGGGGCTTGGAAAAAGCTCTGGACATGTACTGCAAAAGGCCTGGCTCTGATGTAAAATTGTCTCATTATTTATTTACTGTATTCTGTCTTGTCTGGAAAGGCTTTATGTAGCTCTGAGGGCCCATAAAGCTTAGCAGAACAGTCAGTATTAATTGGAAAGGTAGGGAGGTGGGGGTGGAAATGCAGCTCCCCTGGTTTGTAGTTTCCATGAGGCCATGCAGCCCCAGGCTGGCTCTGGGCCTCGCCCAGGTGGAGACTCAGCCAGTGTTGCCAAGGACCTTTGCAGGGCCAGCCTGGAGCTTATATCTACCACGTTTTTGTGACCCCAGCACTTTGATAGCTTTGGTGGTAGGTTTTGGAGACTTGATTCCTGTCCTCTAGGGCCACCTGTCAGGGAGGTGCACAATGACTGTATGGTGTGTGGTGACAGGGCAGTGAGATTGAAACACCCTGAGGGTCCATGAGACCTGCCAAATGAGGCCATGCTTGCTAATTTGGTTTCTGATTTTTTTCCATTTATTTTATGTACATGAGTGTTTTGCCTGCATGTATATAGTGCACCATGTGCATGTAATGCCTGCAGAGTCCAGAAGAAGGTCTCAAATCATCTGGAAATGGAATTATGGACAGTTGTTAGCTGTCATGTAGGTGTTGGGACTGAACCCCAGTCCTTTGCAAGAGCAGCCAGTGCTCTTAACTGCTGAGCCATCTCTCCAGTCCCTAATCTGGTTTTGTAACTGACCTCCAAGACCCAGGGTTGTACCTGCTGCCTTCTCAGAAGGCAGGAAAGGCTGACTCCCCACCACCTGCCTCCTGCCCAGAGATCCCTATTCCTCTTCCCTACTCTGCCTCTCTGAGCTTGGCTTTTTGCCCTGCAGGTTTCCTACTACAACCAGGCCACCCCTGGCCTTCTCAACTATGTGACCACCAATGTGGCCGGCCTGTCCTCTGAGTTCTACAATACCTTCAAGGCCTGTGAGCATTTCCTCTTGGACAACCGGAACGACCTGGCTCCCGGCTTGCAGACCCTCTAGGTGGTGCCCCATACTGCCCCAGGACTCATGCACACTTCGTGGATCAAAGCAGAAACGTTTATTCACCCTGACTGCCCAGGGAAGCCTCCCATGTCACATGGTGCAGTCCCACTGGGTGGTCACTTCTTGCTCACATCTCCTAGCAAGTCTTCCCGGTACCCTTTGGGTAGCCTGTAGTAGACTCGGGTCCTGTCCACGGTCCTGGCCATCCACAGCCCAGCCCACACATCTGCATAGCTGCTCCCTGCAAGGCTGTACTGCACTGTGACAGTGGCCCGTGGGGAGGCTGCCAGCAGCCTGGTCATGGTTTCCACCGTACTCTGGCCCAGTGGCCCAGCCTGCAGCTGGAAGGACACAGATTGCCAGAGTCCCTGACACAGCTCCAGCATATCTGTAAGCAGCTGCTCCTGGTAGCCACTGCTCAACACCTCTTCAGGCCAGCCTGGTGCCACGGTCACATGGGGGAAAATCTCAGCCACAGCTGTAAGCAGCTCTCTGCCAGCCACGTAGCCAGGGGCCACAAAACTGCCATGTGAGATTGTGGCCCCCACCCACACAGGCCAGGGCAGATGTCCAAGGTTGGAGAGGTATGCTAGCATAGCTAGGGATGGCCGGAGGGCCATGGGTTCTGCTATGTTCACATAAATGCCCCAGTGCCCATGGCGTGTGGCCAGCTGCAGCAGGCATGACTCCAGTGTCAGAGCAGGGCTATCTAGGGCACGCACAATGGGCACAGGGTCCCCAGCGGCATTTCCCTGGAGGCCAATGTCCAGCAAGATCATGCCTTCTGTGTCTGAAAGAGGCAACAGTGTTTGTCATCATGGGATGTCAGTGTCTCTTGTTAAAGGGGTGGTAGAGGTGATGGGAACAGACAAGGAGGAGGTGCCTGCGCACTCTAGAATCTGCCAACTCCATGACAGGCTCCAGGTGCTGTGGCTGGTGACTATCAGACAGACATGGCAAATTACTGGCTTGGTTCTTGGCCTTTGTGACTCAGAGCTGTGCTACTGCCCACTCCTCTAGTCACAATGTGACCAAGGACTCAGTGCTGCTGGCCTAAGGCCAGGAGGCCCCTGCTCTTGACATTCTCTCCCTACTTTGTAATCAGTGTGTAGCTTATCATATTGCCATGGTACTAGAGACCCAGGGTACACACCCAAGCAAGGACAGACCCACAGGTTAGCCAGGAGGTCTTCAGACAGACTCACCAGGGATGGTAATGGCCACTGTCGTCCCACTGTCTTGCACTTCTGGTACCAGCCACTTGACCTCTAGACCGTCACTCCCGGGCTGCTGGAGGAGGGGGATCAGGCTGCCACCTGTGTAGTACGTTCGCTTCCGGGTTGCATTCACTGTGGGACCCCAGATCACCAAGGCGAAGGGATCACTATCCA
Organism: Nannospalax galili; assembly: GCF_000622305.1. Classification (NCBI taxonomy): domain Eukaryota; kingdom Metazoa; phylum Chordata; class Mammalia; order Rodentia; family Spalacidae; genus Nannospalax; species Nannospalax galili. Next base: position 2,371,638 of record NW_008338126.1, on the reverse strand, counting down.
TGAATCACCTTGTATATGTCCTGGCTCTTCCCCATCCTAAGCTTTGTAGTAACCCACAGGATTGCTGTTGCTTCCCCCTTTTATACATTAGAGGTCATCAGTTCGAAGTCCTGTGGCCAGTAAGCAGAGTTACTGGACCAGGAACCAAATGGAGCTAGAGCTGGTGGGTCCCAAAGCTGGTCAATCCCCTCCCTCCTTTAGGTGATTTCTTTAGCAGGAGTGTGAAGTCTAATATGACTCCTTGGGACAGCTTAACTGCAGGTGCTTCTTCTTGGCTCAGTCAGGGTCAAGAGAATGAGGGGTTTGCAGAGTGGCATCTGGATCATGAATTAGTGAGCACACAGAAGGACTTTCCCCTGAAGCACCAGTGTCACCTGAAGATGAGCTGTGCTATGCTGGCAAGTGTGTGCAGTTTGGAGTTGGCTGGGATCCTACCTGAGCTGTGTCTCGTATAAGCTGCATGCCTATAAATTCCCTCTAGTTCTGAGCTTCCATTTCCCTCTGTAAAAATCCTGTTTTGTAGCTAAGTGAGGCTTACATAGCATACTCTCCCAAGGGCTGGCAAGTGACAGGAGCTCAGGACAGCTCCTGTTTTCTATTCTACCCAGGATTTTTCCTTCTGAGGTCCCCAACCCCAGCTCTGCTCCAGTGCCCACCCAGGGCTGCCCAGCACAGAACCCAGCCCACACCTCCCCTTCCAGGTTCCCTCCCTACAGGCCAGCTGCTTGAACTTCGACAAAACAGGCTCAAAGAGGTCATAGTAGATTTGGTGGGTGGCACTGTTGTCCCGGATGTAGAGGAGATCATCTACTGACACGGGGTCCGAGGTACCCTGCCACAGCGTCAGGCTGTACCTGGGACCAAACAGCTGACTCAGTGCCCACCAGGGCCCAGAGAGACCCTCAGCTCCACTCCTGTGCTCAGAACTGAATGCCAGATGAGCCCAGAGGTGGAATATCCGTCCTCCAGATTCCTACTAGGCTCGCCTCCCTAAGGACCATCCCTTCTGGGAGATGACTGAGATCGACCATTCAGGATAGGAGGATGTGCCCACTTGGAGTCTCTCTGAGTTACCCACCAATGGGAGCAGTGAGTAGCCCATTGCCAGGGGTATACAAGCCAAAAGTATGGCATTGCAGAAGGTTCTAGGCAACCAGTAGGTTCTTTAGGACCCCTTACACCATATTCATCTGGGATCTTCCCAAGTAGGCATCAGAGCCCAGGATAGACTCGGAGCCAGAGGAAGCTGACAGGAATCTTGGGGTCTTCACCTCTCAGATTGGCCCAGCAGCCAGCTGAAGTGGGGCCAAGCAGCCCGAGCCATTACAGCCCGCACAGGGAAGGTGACCCTCTGTGGCAGCGCTCTCACCAGCTCCTGCATTTTTTCCACCATGTCTTGGGTATATGTGGAATTTGGCAACTGAGGCACATAGAGAGTGGTGAAGCCTAGAGACAGGGTGACTTCTGGGTACTTCTCCTGGACCAATGCCAGGAACCTGCAGAGAATTGAGACACTGATCTTTACAGACCATACTGGTCCCTTCTTGTGGGTTCTCGCCACAGGTTAGGGAGCAGCTGGGCCTGTTGAATATGTGCTTAGAGGACAGCAATAGAACCCTGTCAAGCAACCGTGGCCTGCACATACCTCCAATACCTCCATCCTGAGTAGTCAGGGAGGTCTGGGTTGAGGTCCTGACTCTGACTCTGGTGATCATGTAGCCTCTGGTTCTCAAAGACAGTGATCCTCTGCTAGGGCAGGGCCTTTTTTTTCCCCCCATCTCTTTGAAGCAGGGTCTCCCTGTAGCCCCAGCTGTCCTGGAACTCACTATGTAGACCAGGCTGGCCTTGAACTCACGGAGATCCACCAGGCAGGCAGATCCTTTTAAGCAATACAATGTGGACAGAAGAGGCTGAATCAGAGTTCCAGGGTGTGCAGACCTGGGCTCTGCCAGCTAACTGTACATTTCCGAAGTTTTGGATTCTTAAAAAAATTTTTTATATGAATGCGCATGCCTGTGATCCCAGTATTTTCGAAGCGGAGGCAGGAAGATCAGGAGTTGAAAGTCATCCTCAGCTACGTAGTGAGGGCAAGGCCACGCCACCTTGGGCTGTATGAGATTGTTTCAAAACAAAATTATTTGAATTTTGTTCTGATGCAGATTTTAATAGGCAAATGATGTCACGCACTGCCAGCCCCCCAGATGAGTAAAATCAGTACCCTGAGAGTCCTACTTGTCTTAAGCCCTTGACTACATTTTCAAATGGCTCTTTTCAAATGCATGTCACTTTGAGAATCAGTAAATATTAGGTGGCCGGGCAGATGGAGGGAGAGGCACAGTAGAGCAAGAAGCTCTGTGGGAACCTTTGCTCTGCCACTCTGTAGACTGAGGCAGGCCATTTAACCTCTCTAAGATAGTTCCTGTACTCGCACGATGAAGATGACTGTAGCTACCTCATTCTTCTTAGAGTTCAGCTCTACACTGCAAGTCAAGTGCTCGAAACAGTGCCTGGGGCACACAATAAACTCTCAACAGAGCATATCTCAGTTGTAAATGTTCAACATGGGGAGAAACATATTCCTAGCCTGGTATGGCTGGGCTTTCAGAAGGGCCAGGAAGGGAGCCCATTCTTTTAGACTTTTTTGAGCAGTCCAAATTGTGTGCTTGTTGCTGGGGAGACAGGATGTGGCTGAATGCTCCCAAAGAGTCCACAGGGGAGGGGCTGGTTGCTCTTGCAGAGGACCCAGGTTTGGTTCCCAGTACCCACATGGCAGCTAACGACTGTCTATAACTCTAGTTCCAGGGGGATCTGATCCCTTGTCTGGTTTCCACGGACGTGGCACACATGGGCACACTTCTGTACATGCAGGCAAAATACTCGTACACATTAAAAAAAAAGCTCACAGTACAGAAGGACAAGTCCACAGTGAGTCCAACACAGGGCTGATCTGGGAGGAAATGTGGGGCCTGAGGGGCCCAGAGGAAGTCCTGCAGGAGCCTGGGATGTTAGAGATGGTTCTTGAGGTGACAGTGATTGGGGAAAGGATCATCAGCAGAAAAAAAAAAAAAAAAAAAGGAGATGGAGATGGGATTAGGAGTTCAAGGCTAGCTTGAACTACATGCCAAGTTCAAGGCTAGCTAGGGCTACATACAACTGTCTCAACCCTTCCCCACATGTCAAAAAAACAACTGCCAGATACAGAGTCCCACAACTGTAATGCCGGTAACTCAGGAGGCAGAGGAAAGAGGACTATTAAGTTTGAGAACAACCTGGTCTATATAATGAGTTCCAGGCCAGCCAGGACTACATAGGGAGGCTCTGTCTCAAAAGCACAGTAGTCAGACATCCAAGACACGGAATAGTGCATACAAATGCTCAGGGATGTGCCAGCAAGATGGCTCAGCAGGTGAAGGCCAAGACTGATGACCTGAGTTCAGTCCCCAGAACCCACTCCCTCAAGTTGTCCTCTGACCTCCACATCTGCACTATGGCATGCACATAAATACACACAGAATAAATAAATATAAAGGTTGAGAGGTGAGATCTCATGGTGGGACCTGCAATTGCAACAAAGCTCCCCAAAGGCCCCCTTCCATGCTTGGTGCTTACAGGAGAGGCCTGGACTCAGCTGGGTAGAGGGCAAACACTCACTGTGTAGCATTAATCTCAACTGAGATGGGCACGTTGGGGCCCTTCACAATATCAGCATTGACCCATACAGGCCTCTGGATCCTGCCGGAGTCTGTCAGCTGCCGCAGGAGGTCCAGGGAGGGGCCCACAGCCTTGAGGCTCTTGAAGTCCAGTTTGATGCCTGTGGGAAAGGAGTAAGGGCTGGGGACCTGGAAGCTGACTTGCTGGGTAGGAAGAGCTGGTAGGGGTGGGGGCAGGGGTTAGGAGAGAGTAGGAAGATGGAGGCCAAGTGATGGTGGGGTGTGAGGACAGTTTTCAGACAGGGAGCCAACCCAAAGAAGGGCTTGCCTCTCCATCCCAGGTGGGTAGAAACAGAGGCTACTTAAGGGCCTGGGCTGGTGCAGGGAGACTCAAACATTTGATGAAAAGGGCTTCAGTTTCTGGACAGGACAGACTTGGGCTCTGAATCACCACAGCCTGTGAGGGGTCCATTCCAGGAAGGGGTATATGAGTAGAGGGATCAACCAAGTAAAGAAAGGACCTGGTGTGAAAGAAAGCCCATCTTAACCATAAGTGACAAGTAGACATGGTTTCAAAGTTACAGAAGTTGAAAGTCAAATCATAACAATGGGGAGCCATGGAAGGTTAAAAGCAGAGGTGTGACTTTTTGGAAATGATCACTCAAGTATGTGACAGTCAAGGCTCATCGAAGAAGATGGTCCAGGGGAGATGTGGCTGAGATTGGGGCTATAGCTGGCAGGTGCAGCATCAGAGTGTATGAGGAGGATGAGGTAAAAGGAAGGGTTACAGTGAGGCCTAGATCCTGACTGGAAAGGAGACATGGAGGAGAGAGGTTTTGGCTTCAAACACATTCTATCCAGTTCTGTGAACCCAGAAGGGACACCCGTGATCCTGTCTCCACCTGATCTATGGGTTCTGGGGAGAACTGGGTTGAACTTGCCCTCCCCACTTCACTGAGCCTCCCCTGAGTCTGAGCGATGGAACTCTGGACAGTGAGGAGCTCTAGGTGGGCCCTGGCTTCACCTCACCCTAGAGGGATTCCTACCCAAGGACAGAGGGCTGGGGGGCTGGGAGGGCTGGGAGAGGGGGGCCTTACCCTTTTGGGAAGAGGCCAGCACAGCCTCCAGCCACTGTTCCAGGGTGTTGTCGCTATAGATGGCTGGAGGGTGGGCCATAATGGGCACCCGCGTCTCGTTGGCTGTGGCGAACCCTTCTACATTGACATCTGCCTCCAAGACCATGACATCACCTATTTTTAGGAGGCAGAACTCAATGAGTGCTTTTAAAAAAATGTATTAATTTGTGTGTGTGTGTGTGTGTGTGTGTGAAGACAATTTTCAGGTTCTAGGACTGCAGGAGTATGCTAGCATGTCTGGTATTTTGTTTCTGCTTTTGAAACAATCTTTTTTAAAAAGTATTTTATTTATTATTTTTATGTATATGAGTATATTGCCTGCACATATGTAAGTGCACTCCTGTCATGCGATGCCCACGGAGGTCAGAAGAGGGTGTTGGATCCTCTGGAACTGGAGTTAGGATGGTTGTCAGTTGCCATCTGGGTGCGGGGAATTGAACCTGGGTCCAATGGCTAAGCCATTACTCCAGCCCCCTGAGACAGTCTTGCTATTTAGCCCAGGATGGCCTGGAACTTTTATCTTTCTACTTCAGTCTCCCAGGTCTGGGAGTGTGCCACTACCATGGAATTCCTTGGAGGTACCATGGAATTTTACCTCAGCTCGTTCCATCCTTGTGCTCTATGCTGTGCTTTGAGGTTGGTGCTGTTGACCTCATTGTTGACAAGCTCCTGGGCCCCAGAACACAATCAGGAATCTTAGAGCCCTTTTCAGCTGGGATGGGTCATGGATGCTATGAAATGGCTTTTATTTGTATGACTTGAACACAAAGATCCTTCTTTTGGCTACTCGGGAATGCAGTGGGATGATCCCCTAGGGCTTGGGACACAGAGAATCTAGTCTCCTATCAGATAAGGAGGTGGCTCAAGCCAGGTGTGATGGCACACACCTGTAATCCCAGCACTTAGAAGCTGGAGGCATGAAGATTGAGAGTTCAAGCCTAGCCCAAGATACATAGGGGGACCCTGTCTCAACAAAACCAAGGGCTGGGGATGAAACACATTGTAGAAAGTTTACTAACATGCATACGCCCTGAAACCAACACCCAGCATTGCCAAAATAAAATAATTTCAGGCCAGGCATGGTGGCATGTCTACCATCCCAGGAAGGGTCCTGCCATTGATGGGATAGGATGAAGATGGAGAGTGTGCTCTGGACCTGAGTGGCCTCCCTGTGATGGCCACCTGGATTGGATATCCATGCTGAGAGAAGGGGCCAGAATGCAGGTCTGGAGGCAGACACAACAGTTCAGATTTATCTTGGCATTTACCAGTAGTGATTCCAGCTGGGCATGGCAGTGCACGCCTGTAGCCTCAGCACTCAGGAGGTAGAGGCAAGAGATTAAGACTTCAAGGTCATCATTGACCCCATAGCAAGTTCCAGGTCAGCCTGAGCTACAAGAGATCCTGCTGGGGGAGGGTGTGTTAAAGGGTTAGGGTTAGGGTTGGGGGCGTTGCTAGCAGTGATTCCAGGCAAGTGACTTCCTAGTCTGCAGGTCAGTCTCCCCCTCAATAAAACATGGCTTGGTAGTGTGATTACATCATTTGTCACCCAAACTGGGGCATGATTGATTGTAAAACAGGTTATTGTTAGTAATTATACCGAGACAGCAGAAATACACCAGATGGTCCTGGGTTATTGTAGGTAAGTGTAAATAATAATTAACACTTAATGAATGCCTAACCAGGGATATGTTATTATTTAATTCGCAAAGACAAGGAAAACAGGTGCAGAGAGGTCAGATAATCTGCTCTGGGTCACAAAGCTTACAGGTATGAGGGCTAGAGGCTGAGAACCAGCGGTATGGATTCAGGGTCAGCACACTTGGCCACCATGCTCTCCTGCCTGGATGGAGAGGGTATGGAGCACTTGGCGGCTGCATGGCCCCGGTCCTCTGGAGAACAGCCCCTTAAGGACCCAAGCTCCTGCTCACCTTCTTTTGCTAAAGGTGTTCGTCTTCATGTTCTTTGCTTCTGGGCACTGGGGCCCTTGGCTCTTTTTTTTAGCCAAGGTCCTGGCTTAATGGGACCCTGATGGCTCCTTATTGTGCTAGGCTGCCCTGGATGAAGCTAGGTGGATGAAGCCAGGTGGCAGGTACTTTTGGAGTTCCCTCAAGCCTCTAGCCTGGTTCCCTTGTCAGGACAGAGGGACATGAAGACTGTATCAGGGGACATAGCTGAATCGGCAGCAGATGGGCCTCTCCTGGCCTACCCTGGTCTCTTCCTACCTGCCTCCCCACCTCTGTGATGTCCTCCCCACCTGCCACCTAGATCTTCAGCCAAACTTTTCTGCTCAGCCCTCATGACAGGCCCATACGTTGGCCTCATTCCTCTCTGACAGTGGAACCTAGAATCAGCCGCTATGCTTCTCTGAGCCTCTGTTTTTCTTCCACGAATGATACCCATAAGCAGCTGAGGGCATGGCCCTCAGGAGAACTCCCCGTGGAGGGGAGTGTGTGCTTGTCACTGACAGGATAGCATGAGCATTTTGCTTGTGGGATTCCAAAGAGCTCCTCAGATATCCACAGCTTATTTCAGTACTGCCGGCTTTCAAGTTCACATCTCTAGCTTCCTTAGACCTGGAGGTCAAAGGCCTCCTTAGCAGGGACCATTAGCCCTGACAGGCTGAGGGAGAGTGACTGGAGTGAATAGAGTACAGTGGTGAGCCTAGAATTAACATCAGAGTTCACCAGCTTCTCAACCTGGGAGAGGGCCTTAGTCTCCAGTCCTGCTCCCTGTGGCAGGCATTTGGAAATAGCCACCACAGGGCCACTATGACCATGGTGTCAACCTCCCTCTGCCTCCCCTACCTCCAGGCAGGGCAGCTGGACTTACTGCTCAGAGCTGCCTCCATTTCCTTCTTGCTGTTAGCTGCATGATACCAGGTGACCAGCAGGCCATCTCGGTGACTGATGTGGCCTGTACTCATCATGTAGTCCAGCATGTCAGCATCAGGACGACAGACTACCTCCGGGTCACAGCCTGGAACCAGTGTTGAGAGGGCTGTCGGTGCTAGCTCTCACCCAGCCCAGGATGCTTAGCCACCATCCTCCCTCCCCTGGACTTCCCCCACGAATCCAGCATGAGACCAGCACACAGGCAGCAGGACCCAGAGCCCTTGGCACAGCAAGGCAGGGAGCCAGCCTGAACTGGTGGCACATGCCTTTAATCCCAGCAGTTGGGAGGCCAAGGCAGGAGCATTGCTAAGAGTTTCAGGCCAACCTAGACTACATTTTAAGTTCCCAGGTCAGCCTAGGCTATAGGGTGAAACTCTTCCTCAAACAAATAAAATGGTGGCTATAGATGTAACTCAGTTGGTAGAGTGCTTGTCTAGCATACAAGGCCCTAGGTTTAACACCCAGCACTACATAAACCAGGCATGTTGGGACACATCTGTAATCCCAGTACTAGGGAGATAGAGGCAGGAGGATTAGAAGTTCAAGGTCATTTTTGGTTACATAGTAAGTTAGAAGCTGGTCTGGGATAGGAGACCCTGTCTCAAAAACAAACAAAGGTCAGAGAGATAGCTCACCAGGCAAAAGATACTTTTTTTGCCTCTAAGCCTGACAACCTGAGTTTGATTTCTGGATCCCACATGGTGGAAGGAGAGAACTAACTCCCGAAAATTGTACTCTGACTTCCATGCATGTACGCACAAACATGTATACAAAATAAATGTAAAAAAATTAAAACCCAAACCCAATAGCAAGAAGATAGGGACTTGGATGGACTCCTGGGGCCACAGAGGCCCTGGTGCTGGCCTAGGTTCACCAGGGAAGGGGGAGCTCAAAGAGAAAGGGACATGTAGGAGGGACCTGGAGGCATGGGTATATATTTGACAGGAAAGGGAATAGATGACTCTGGATAGAAATAGAGTGAAGGTTTGGCCATGGGAAAGAGCGTGTTTGTGCAAAGGAATGGCCTTTGGCTGGGCCTCAAGGAAGAGCAAGAAATGGAACAGAGCAAGGTTTGAAGAGAGCTTGATCCCCAGTAGAGGGGCTGGGCATGTTCAGGGGAGTGAGCCAGTGAGCTGTGTTTAGAAAGAGCTTGCTGGCTGTGGAGAACAGTGGCTGGTAAGACCCTACTGGGGGCAGACTTGTATATGAGGGGAAAGCCCTGAAAGAGTCCAGGAGAGAGCTCTGAGGCCTCTGAGAGCAGGGATGGTGGGAGAAGAGGGGAGGGTGGGAAGCCAGGCTCAAGACAGTCATAGGTGTGAGGACTGGGAATAGGGAGCTTCCTGAGTGATTTAAGGGCCCTTCACCAAGGAGAGGATGCAGTGAGCAGCAGGTGTGTGTGGAGTGTGTGAAGTTAGCTCAGGGTGCTCAGAAAGTCTCCAAGAAGGAATGTCCCTCCAGAGACACAGGAGGAAGGTCTGGGCTGAAGGCTGAGATTTGGCGACCAGGGGAAAGTCAATGGTATTTTCTTCTGGGGATGAAGTCTTGGTAGGGCTGGGGTACCAAAGACCTGAATGGAGCTGGCTGTGTCAGCTGAGCTTGGTTGAGTGAGGGATGAGAGATGAAGGGGGAGTGCAAGAAGTGGGAGTTCCTACCTGACTGGGTGCCCCGATGCAGAGTGAGGCCCAGGACCATCGAGATGGTCAGTACCAGGGTCACACTGGCACTGCCAACAAGGATCCACTTGGTCTGGCTGTTTGAGTACCACTTCTTGCAGGTCATGATGACCCTCATTGAAGAGCATTCCCTTCCAGGCTCCTCACACCCACAGTCCCCCAGGCTCCCTGCAGCTGGGATCCGGTGGGAGACAGGAGCCCTCAGCAGCACCTAGTCCTCCCCAGGTCTGGCCACTCCTGCAACCTGGCCAGAGAGAGTTCAGAAGCCCTGCCCTCCTTCCCTGCCTTCAACCTCTTCCCCTCACCCATCCTGTGTCTTACTTAGCAGGCCAAGCAGAAAATCCTGCCACCCCCTAAATGACCTTTGAACACAGCATGAGGCAGTGGAGGGTGCTGGATGGATCCGACTGCTGGTGTAAGAGTCGGAGGGCAGGGATCTAGCTGAGCTGGTCTGTGCTTCTAGGGGTCTGGAGCAACCCACTGTCCTTCCCAGGCCTTGTTTTGCCTATGTAAAAGGGAGCAGCTGAACTGAGTGATCTATTTACTCCTTTGAGTTCTTTCTGCCCTGCTCCAAGGGCACCCCTAGGTCAGGCAAGGGTTGGTGAAAAGAACAGATTAGATCTGCCCTAGGGACATGAATTTCCTTCTATCTGAGATGGAGACTGATAGGCAGGGCTGGGGTGGGAACTGATAGTCCTGGCATGCTCCTGGGTTGGTGTAGGTCACCTCTGGGGCAGCAGTCCTCTCTGCCACAGGCTGGGGAATTTAGATGAGTCAGAGTCAGCGTGAGGAGCATGCAGAGGGACTATAGCTTAGAGGTTCCGAGACCCAGCGGGGCAATCACTGGCAGGTTAGCTGGTGAGTGAGGGGCACGGGACTTGCATTTTTATGCTTCATTAGTAATAATAACAACAAAATAGATTTATTGCTTTTCCAGGAAGTTTATTTCACTTACTTGTCACAACACCACTGCCAAATGGTTCCTATGTCCCCATGTTGCAAAAGCCGTTAAGGCTCCCAGGGATCACTACTTTGTCTCAAGTCATATTAGTGTCACATTCAAACATAGGACTGGCTACCTCCAGGCTGGTCTCTTCTTGTCCATCCTGATTAACAATGGGAAGGGTTATATTTAATGTCAACACTGGACAAATCTTGGTGGAAATGCCCAAAACTTAGTTTTGTTTTGACAAGATCTCACTATGTAGTCCTGACTGACCAGGACTCCCTATGTAGACCAGGCTAGCCTTGAATTTACAGAGATCCACCTGCTTCTACCTCCTGAGTGCTAGGATTAAAGTCAAGATGACTTGCTAGACAAAGGTACTCACTGCCAACCTAATGACCTAAGTTCCATCCCAGAGACCCACATGGAAGGAGAGAATGGAGAACAGATTCCTACAAATTGTTTTCTGCCCTCCATATAAACACCACACACACACACACACACACACACACACACGCACATACACACGTGTGTGTGTGCATGTGTGTGTAGACCAGAGGTTAGCCTCAGGTGTCTTTCCTCAGGTGTCATTCACTTTGTTATGATTTGTTCATTTGGTTTTTGAGATAGAGTTTCCCTATAGCCCCAGCTGACCTGGAACATGCTATGTAGACCAGGCTGGCCTCAATCTTACAGAGATCTGCCTGTTTCTGCCTTCCAAGTGCTGGGATTAAAGGTGAGCGCCACCATACCCAACTTATTATTATTTTGAAGATTTATTTTTATTATTTTTAGTTACATGGATCTGTGTGTTACTTGTTTGTGGGTATGTATGTGTGCATGAGTGCAGGTGCCCTTAAGAGGCCAGAGGCATTGAATCACTCTGAAACTAGAGTTACAGATGGTTGTGAGCCACCCTATGTGGGTGTTTTCTGCAAGAGCAATACATACTCTTAATTGCTAAATCATTTCTCTAGCCCTCACCTTAGTTTTGGGGACAGGGTCTCTCACTGGCTTGGGGCTCGCTGATCAGGTGAGGCTGTCTGGCCAACCAACCCCAGAGACCCTCCTCCTGTCTCCACTTCCCCAGCACTGGGATTACAAGCGGGTCCTTGTGCTTTAAAAAAAATATTATTTTTATTATTTTATGTGTACGAGTGTATTGCCTCCATGTATGTGAGTGCACCGGGGTCGTGCAATGCTACAGAGGTCAGAAGAGAGCTTCAGATTCCCCTGGAACTGGAGTTAAGGCAGTTAGTATTTTTTTTTTTTAATTATTTTTGCACCAGGTGTGGTGGCATATGCCTTTAATCCCAGCACTTGGGAGGCAGAGCCGGGCGGATCTCTGTGAGTTCAAGGCCAGCCTGGTCTACATAGTGAGTTCCAGGACAGCTGGGGCTACAGTCTCTAACTCAGGCTGGTCTAAAACTCCCTATAGAGAAAAGTCTGGCTTGAGCTTAGAGCAAACTTCCTTCTTCAGCTTCTCAACAGCTGAAACTAATTTAAAACTTAGTTCTTCCAGTATAGGAGGGCACTTCATGTTCAGAAGTGTGGCTCATTAGGTGACAGAGACAGGAGTCCGGTGCCAATCTCAGCCACATAGAAGCTTGAGACCATCCTAGAAAACATGAGACTGTCTCAAAAGTGGAGGTGACTGCAGGCAGTGGGTAGATACTGAAGATATATGTGATATCAGCTGGAATCCTGGTCCACTCATGATCATGTGATCATGATTTACCATAAGAAAATTATATATATATTTTGGGGGGGCCTTTAATTTAGTGATACAACACTTGCTTAGCACACATGAAGCCCTGGGATAAATCCCCAGGCTTGCAAAAAAACTTTAAAAAGTTTTTTTAAAAGCTAAGCCTGGCTGGGCATGGTGGCACATGCCTTTAGTTCCAGCACTAGAGAGGCAGAGACAGGCAGATCTCTGGTCTACATAGTGAGGTCAGCCTGGTTTACATAATGAGTTCCAGGTCAGCTGTGGTTACAGGGAGACCCTGTCTCAAAAAGACACACATACATAAAAGCTAAGCCTGGTAGTGCAGGCCTGTAATCTTAGCTACTAGGGAGGCTAAGTCAGGAGAATAACAAGTTCGTGGCCTACCTGGGCTACAGAGCGAGTTCAAGTCCAGCCTGGGCTACTTAGAACTTGTCTAAAAAAAAAAGTTAAGAAGGCTGGTGATATAGAGTACTTGCCTAGCATGCAGGTTCAATCTGGGTTCTGTCACCAGTACTATAAAAAATAGAAAAACACTCATATGTCACAATGAAAATATGAGTGACCATGGCTTGAGAACACAGGTTCAAGTTATCCCAAATGATGTGTTCCCCCACAGAAAAGGCACATGAATTTTTATAGTACCAGAAAACAAAATCATCACTGTATTTACAAAATGCAGGTGGGGCTGCAATAGGATAGGAAATCCCTGGATGTAGAGACTGCCTTCCTGCATTCTTAGTGTTAGCACTGGTGGAGCCTGGGCCAAGCTTAGAGACACGTTCCAAGAGTTTCATGGAACTCAAAGGATGTTAGGTCACAGGCAGAGTAAGTGGCTATTAAAAGGAGCAGAGCCAACCATGGTGGCACATGCCTGAAATCCCAACACTTAGAGGTGAAACAGAAAGACCTGGTGGCTACTCTTGTAGGAAGCCTGGGAAGAGAGGGAGGAATCAGAAAGGGTCTTTGGGAGGCTTGTCAGGAGGAACTGTTATGGGATGTTTGAGGGAAGTGTTTTAAATAATAAAGATTCTTTGCAGGTTTGATAAGTGCATATATATATATAAATTCATTGACAATCCTTTTTTTTTGACAGTCTTTTTAAGATAGTATTTGGGATGATAGAAATTGAGATTTGGGGATAATTCCTGTTTTTAATACTGTCAGGCTTACATTGATACTATAGGGTAATACAAAAAGTTATTCATGATACTG
>NW_008338126.1:2356861-2357695 GCF_000622305.1 Nannospalax galili | reverse complement strand
GTCATCCCTGTTACTGTCCACTGTGTTGTCAGCACCCCCAGCCGTTCCCCAATGCTTGTCCATCCGCTGAATCTAGAATCTAAGGTTAGTTCCACCAGTCTGGTACTTTTAATTACCATGTGCCATGTAGATAAAGCTTGGGCAAAGACCAAACGTTCTCAGATAAACCTTGCCTAGACATATATTATATTCCTTGATCTAGTTGTATGTATAATTTGTCAGTAGGTTTGCTGGACTAATATGGTTCCCTCTGGTTTTTTAAAACTAGCTAGGTATTATTTATCTCTCACATTGTCTAACCCTTCCACCATGGTTTCCCCATTTGAAGTGCCCCCATTTTTCCCATTTCTCCCTTACTAATACCCTTCTCCTATGGTCCCACCTCTCCTGAGCTCCTTCTTTCTCTTTATCCCCTAGGTTATTCGTACAGCCCTCCCTCTCCCCTCTACTTTACCCCGTTTTACTTACTTCTCCCTTAGTAACACCTGTCTTCCACTATTATTCTCGGGTTCCTTCTTTCTTTTTACCTCCCTGGTTCCCTTTTTTCCTGGTTCCTGCAGTTACATCAGGATGTGTACTCACATATAAGGATTTTCTGCTAGGATCCACAAATGAGGGAGAACATACATCTTTTGTTTTCTTTTCCTTTACCTCCCTGTTTCCTTTCCATTATCCTGGTTCCTGTAGTTATGTCTGGATACATACTCACCAGGATTTGGTTCTAGGATGAGGGAGAACATGCGTCATTTTTTTTTCTCTGAGTCTGTGTTACTTCACTTAGCATAACAGTTTCTAGTTCCATCCATTTACCTGCAAATTTCATTATTTCATCTT
>NW_008338126.1:2341766-2355645 GCF_000622305.1 Nannospalax galili | reverse complement strand
TCCAGTGAATATTCTTGGCCCTATGTCAAATATCAGGTGGCTGAAATTGCATGTACTCATGTTTGGGTCTTCAATTTTGTTCCATTGATCTTTGTGTCTATTTTTGTGCCAGTACCATGTTGTTTTTGTGACTATAACTCTGTACTACAGTTTAAAATCTGGTATAGTAATACCCCCAGCATTGCTCTTAGTGCTCAGGGTTGCTTTGGCTAGCCGAGGTCTTTTGTGCTTCCATATGAATCTATGGATGTTTTTTCCAATTCTGTGAAAAATGTTATGGGGATTTTGATTGGCATTGCGTTGACTCTATAAATGGCTTTTGGTAGGATGGTCATTTTCACAATATTAATTCTTCCAAACCATGAGCATGGGAAGTCCTTCCGTCTTCTGATGTCTCCCTCAATCTCTTTATTTAAAGATTTAAAATTTTTGGCTGGGCATGGTAGCACATGCCTTTAATCCCAGCACTTGGGAGGCAGAGGCAGGTGGATCTTTGTGAGTTTGAGACCAGCTTGATCTACATAGTGAGTTCCAGGACAGCTGGGGCTACAAGGAGACCCTGTCCCCCCAAAATAAAAGATTTAAAATTTTCATTGTAGAGGTCTTTAATGTCTTTGGTCAGGTTTATTCTGAGATATTTTATTTTATTTTTTGCAGCTATTGTGAAGGGGAGTGTTTCCATGTGCTCTTTCTCTGATTGCTTGTTATTGGTATATAGAAAGGCTACAGATTTTTGTAGGTTAATTTTGTAACCTGCCACTTTACTGAATGTGTTAATAATTTCTAGGAGTTTTCTGGTGGAATTTTTGGTGTGTCTTAGATATATCATTTTCAGAAAAGGATAATTTGATTTCTTCTTTTCCAATTATTACTCGTTTAATTTCCTTCTCTTGTCTTATTGCTCTTGCAAGAGTTTCAAGTACTATGTTAAAGAGAAGTGGGGATAGTGGGCAGCCTTGTCTGGTTCCTGATTTCAATGGGAATGCATCCAGTTTTTCTCCATTTAGAATGATGTTGGCTGTGGGTTTGTTGTATATATGTTGAGGTATGTTCCCTCCAGTCCAATTCACTCTAGGACTTTGAACATAAATGCATGTTGAATTTTGTCAAAGGCCTTCTCTACATCTATTGAGATGACCATGTGATTCTTGTCTTTGAGCCCATTTATATGATTTATGACGTTTATTGACTTACATATATTGACCCATCCCTGCATCTCTGGAATAAATCTGACTTGATCATAGTGGATGATCTTGATGTGTGTCTGTATGAGGTTTGAAAGTATTTTTTTTTTTGAGAATTTTTGCATCTATGTTCATTAAGGATATGGGTCTATAGTTTTCTTTTTTGGTTGTATATTTACCCGTCTTTGGTATTAGAGTGATGCTGGCTTCATAGGAATTTGGAAGTTCTCCCTTCATTTCTATCTTTATGAATAAATTAAGTAGTATTGGATGTAGATCTTTTTTAACTGTCTGGTAGAATTCTGCTGTAAATCTATCTGGTCCTTGCCTTTTTTAAGTCAGGAGGTTTTGTATTACTGTTTCAATTTCCTTATGTGTTATGGGTCTGTTTAAGCTGTTGATCTCTTCTTGGTTTAGTTTTGGTGGTTCCCATGCTTTTAGATACCCATCCATTTCTTTCAGGTTTTCAAATTTAGTAGCAGATAGGTTTTTAAAGTATTCCCTTATAACATTCTGGGTCTTTTTGGTGTCTGTTGTGATATTTCCCCTTTCATCTCTGATTTTGTTGATTTGGAGGTACTCTTTCTTTCTTTTGGTTAACTGGGCTAGTGGTCTATCAATCTTGTTTATCTTTTCAAACTAGCTCTTGGATTCGTTGATTCTTTGTATTGTTTTCTTTATCTCTATTTCATTAATTTCTGCTCTGATTTTTGTTATTTCTTCTGGTCTGCTGGGTTTGGTTTCATTTGTTGTTGCTTTTCAAGTGTCTTGAGTTGCAATGTTAAGTCATTTATTTGTGTTCTTTCTGATTTTTTAATGTAGGCACTTAGAGCTATAAACTTCCCTCAAAGGACTGCTTTCAATGTGTCCCAGCGGTTTTGATGGTTGTATTGTCCTTTTCATTTAGTTCTTTAGTTTCTTTCTTAATTTCTCCTTTGACCCATTCATCATTAAGGAGTGTGTTGTTTAATCTCCATGTGTTCATGTGGTTACTAGAGTTTCTTCCGGTGTTGATTTTAAGCTTTATTGCATTGTGGTCTGATAGAATGCATGGAATTATTTCAATCTTTCTGTATTTGTTGAGGTTTATTTTGTGCCCCAGTATATGGTCGATTTTGGAGAAAGTTCCATGAGGTGCTGAATATAAAGTATATTCTTTGGTGCTTGGTGGAATATTCGGTAGATGTCTGTTAGGTCCATTTGATATATGGTGTTGTTTAATTTAGATGTCTCTCTGTTAATTCTCTGTCCTGTTGACCTATTTAATGGTGACAATGGGGTATTGAAGGCCCCTACTAATAATGAGTTGGGATTAATCTGGGTCTTAAAGTCTTGTAGTACTGTTTTAATGAAGTTGAGTGCACCAGAATTTGGTGGATATATGTTCATGATTGTAATATCTTTTTGGTTTATTGTTCCTTTGATTAGAATGAAGTGGCACTCTTTATCTCTTCTGATTAGTTTTAGTTTAAAGTCTATTTTTATCAGATATTAGAATTGCAACGCCTGCTTTTTTCTTAGTGTTGTTCGCTTGGTATGTTTTTTTTTTTTTTTCCATCCTTTCACCTTAAGGTATTGCCTGTCCTTGAAAGTGAGATGAGTTTCTTGCAGACAACAAAAAAGATGGGTTTTGTTTCTTAATCCATTCAACTAGTCTGTGTCTTTTGACTGGGGAGTTCAGTCTGTTGATATTTAAACTTATTAATGAAAGATTTGTATTGAATCCTGTCATTTTTATTTCTGTTCACATTCTTGATATATCTGTGCATTTCCACAGTTCATTGAATTTCTTTCTGTAACCCCTTCGGTGTAGTTGTTCTTTTCTTCAGTTGTTTGTATTGCTTCAAGAACTCTCTGGAGGGCTGGTTTTGTGGACATGAATTCTTTCAGCATATTTAGGCCATGGAAGATTTTTCTTCCCCCTTCAACTATAATAAACATCTTGGCTGGGTAAAGTAACCTGGGTTGGCATCTGTGGTCATTTGGAACTGGGAATACTTTGATCCAGCCTCTTCTGGCTTTCATAATTTTCACTGAAAAGTCAGCTGTAATCTTGATGGGTTTTCCTTTATATGTGACTTGTTGTTTTTCTTTTGCAGCTTTCAGTACTGTCTCTTTGTTCTGTATGTTTAGTGTTTTTACTATGATGTGCAGTGGAGAGTTTCTTTTCTGGTCCTGTCTGTTTGGTGTTCTATATGCTTCTTGTATTTGTATGGGCATGTCTTTCTTTAATTTTGGGAAATTTTCTTCTACAATCCTGTTGAAGATCTGGTCCATACCATTATCTTGAGATCCTTCTCCATCCTGTATGCCTATAATTCATGTTTGGTCTTTCTATGGTGTCACACAATTCTTGCATATTCCATTCTTGTCTTTTCTTAAATTTTTCATAATCTTTGCTTGAATGGTCTAATTCGTCTACTTTATCTTCCAGTCTTGATATTCTGCTTTCCTTTTCATTCATCCTGTTGGTGAGGCTTTCTCCTGTCGTTTCTAATTGGCTTACTGAGTGTTTCACTTCCTTCTTCATTTCAGCCTGAGTATTCTTCAATATTTCTAACTCTTTTCTGAATTCATTCAGAAGTTTATCCCTATCTTCCTTCAGTTCTTTGATTTCTTTGTGTGTTCTTTAAATTCACTGAATTCTTTTATCATGTTTTAAAATTGTTCTTTAGAGTTCCATGTCCTGTTATCTCTAGGGGATTCTCGTTGTACTCCTCTAGAGGACTGTTGGTACTTGGTGGGGCTATGTTATTTTTGTTTTTCATGTTATTATTTTTTCTCTGTGACTTTGACATGTGAATTTCTTTTGTAGTTTCTGATTCTTGTGTGAGCCTCAAGCCTTCCTTTGTGGAGTTTAGGTCTGCTTTTTGTAAACTTTATGTGCCTTTGTGGTTTACTTGTTGGGCATGAAAAAACTGGTTGGTTTAGGCTTCAGGTTCTCTCTTTTGATTTTATATTGGAGTGGTTAGGTTGCTTTTGTCTTCAGGAGTTCCCACAGAAGCCCAAGTAAGATGAGGCTCAGATGCTCTCAGGCTTTCTCCTAAGGTCTCAATTCCTCCAGCAAAGATGCTGCCCTCAGGAATTTGGAGGCTGGGCTGGCCTGGGAGCAGGGCTCAGGAAAGATGCTGGTCTCAGGAAGCTGGTGGCTGTGCCACCCAAGAATGCAAAGGGAGGTGATGTTGGGAAGAGGCCTGAGGGCTCCTGGGGACTACTGGGAGGAACTGGGTTGGCCTGGATGCAAAGGATCAGGAAGCAGTGGTGGCTCTGGGCTGAGAGGTCAGCCCTAGTGTCTGGGGTGCCAAGACAAGAAATGGGCCAGTACCCAGCCTAGGAGGAGAGATGGGGTGGGGGTTGGTGGGTTGGTGGGGGAGCTGGGAGGTTAAATGAGGCTGGGGGGGGTCAGGGTGTGGTGGCTGCCACTGGACTTACCCAGGAAAGGTGCTGGCCCTAGGACACTGGAGGGAAGCAAAGGGATGTGAGGGTGGGAGCAGGCCCAGAGGGCCCCTGGGGACTACAGGGAGGGATTGGGTTGGTCTGGATGCAAAGGATCAGGAAGCAGTGGGGATTCTGGGGGTAGAGGTCAGTCTAGGAGTCTGGAGTTCCAAAACAAGAAATGGACCAGTACCCAGGTGAGGAGGGGAGCTAGGAGGGTGAATGAGGCTGGGGGAGTCAAGGCGCTGCTGCGGGACCCACCTAGGCAAGATGCTAGCACCAGGAATCTGGTAGGTGAGCTGCCCAGGGAAGCAAAGGTAGGTGGGGATGGGACCAGGCACAGAGGGCTTCTGGGACCACAGGGAAGAACTGGATTGGTCTGGATGCAAAGGATCAGGAAGCAGTGTGGTGGTTCCCCCAGTGTCTGGGGCACCAAGACAAGAAATGGGCCAGTGCCCAGGCTAGGAGGAGAGATGGGGTGGGGGAGCTGGGAGGGTGAATGAGGCTGGGGGGGGTCAAGGTGCCGTGGGCGATGCTAGACTTACCCAGGAAAAGTGCTGGTACCAGGATGCTGGAAGCTGTGCAGCCGGTTTTAAATATTTTTACATTTTTTTTGTGTGTGTGCACACGTATCATGCATGAGCACACAAGTTATTTTCTAACCTCCACAAGTGTGCCATGATACATGTGTATACAACACACATACACACACACACACACACACACACACAAAATAAATGCTTTTTTAAAAAGCTCCTCTCACCAACTGTACATAATATTATTGTCATGCACTGTGTGTGTGTGTGTGTGTGTGTGTGTAGACTGAGGATGTTGAGCAGGTCTGAAGAGGCTGATGATTCCTGGGCAGTGTGTCTCTGAACAAATTGTCTCCTGAGAATCTCCTGAGATTTATTGATCAGGGTGAAAACAAGAATACAGCCTCATGCTTAGTTCCACTCTCGTTTTGTAAATGCTTCCCTTGAAGTATTTCTCTCTTATCCCTGTGATCCTAATCATCTTAGTTATTGCTCATCAGTAAAATGATGTTCTTGGGAGAGATAGCCACAGGGCCCTTATTCCCTTGCCATGGAATCTAGGTCACACAAGATCTTCATCTCTGGGCTCTGCCCTGTACCCTACCCTGCTCCACAGGGTTATCAGTACTTGGATGAGGCAGGGTGGAGCAGGTGAAAGCTCAAGGAGTTGGGCTCCCTGGCAAGTATCCTGGCTCTTGACCTTTCCTCATCATGGACTGCCTGGCTCCAAAGCACTTGACACCCCAAGATAAACAGAGGCACAAGTTCTTACGGTGAGGAGCTTTCCTGGTGTGTTTTGAATGCTCAGGGAAGAACTCAGTCTTCATTTGAGTGAGGCCCCATCCAGGTTCTGGGGGTTCTGAAGATGCATCCTCTGTTCCCCTCTATGTGGGCAGGAGTAGATACCCTATTGGCTGGGTGGCTTCCGGATCATGGTGACCTCACAAAGACCATAACCCCAGCCTGGGCTGGGAGGAGCCCAGGTAAGCTTAGGGGTGGCTCTGGGAAAGTATAGCCCCCACAAGTGTGGAGACCAAGGCATTACCACCTCGACCCCCATTCCCCCTAGGTAAAAGTCTCCCTCTCTGGCTGTAATTTCAGTTAAGACTTCATACTGTGGGATTAAAGTTGAATTTTCTGCTACCATATGGGTGTCCTAGGCAGAGGTAACACAGCAGCAGCTCAAGGCTCACAGAGAAAATTTAGCTATCAAGTCCTGAGAGTGAGGAGTGGGAGTACAGGGAAGGTAGGGGAAAGAGAGTGAGAAGACCAAGCTGAGATGTCATAGACTGGGAGAAGAGGAGGCAGAGGACCTGGAACCATACTCCCTTCTCTCACACAGGGGAGGAAGGATAGTGCAGATAGATATTTGTGGACGGCTGACTGACGGATACTGTAAGCATCCCTTCATGGGGGCTCTCTTATTTGAACCATGGAGAGAGATACTTGAGTGGCAAGACTGCCTGGGCATGTTCACATAGTGGTTGACAACAGCAGGTTTCCAATCCCAGCCTGGCCCTGGAGTTGGTTATTCTAGTTGGGAATCGGGAATTTTTCCCACTCATCAAGCTTTTCTCCTACAGTCAAGATCCAAGAGTGGCTGAGGAATCAAGGGATGAGTGATTCCTAGACATACCTGTGGTGCAATGGGGGAAAGTGTGGGTTGAAAGGACCTGATTTTAATTAATTTATCAATTAGGTCTTTTTTTGAGCAGGGTCTCCCTGTAACCCCAGGTAGCTGGAACTCAATATGTAGACCAGGCTGGCCTTGAACTCACAGAGATCCACCTGTCTCTCCCTCCTGAGTGCTGGGATTAAAGTCGTGCGCCACCACACTTGGTGAAAGGACCTAATTTTAATCCCATCTTTGCCACTTCTTGGGGATTTCACAAAAACTGCTTCAGACTTCTCAACCTGCTAGTAAAGGAGGACAGAGATTCTTAAAGAGTTGTCATTTGCCCTTGCTGTCATTCAAATTGCCATTCACCCATCATTAATACTCTGTTTTCAGAGTGTGAGAGAGAGAGTGTGTGTATGTGTGTGTGTGTGTGTGTGTGTGTGTGTGTATGTGTGTGTGTGTCTGGGTGTGTCTGGGTGTGTCTGGGTGTGTCTGGGTGTGTTTGTGTGTGTGGTTGGCTGACATGGTGGTGCATATCTCAGCCCTAGCACTCAGAAGACTCCGTTAGAAGGATCTCCAGTCCCAGGCAAGCCTAAGCGACACAGTAACTTTTAAGTCAGCCTTGGTTATATTGTAAGTTTCAAAGAACCAAAATGAACAAAATAACCCCCCCAATATTTTTTTTGTTTGTTTTTGTCTTTAGTGATTTGGGCATGGATTTCTTTAGATCTAGTCCAGGTTTGCTCACTTTTTCTGACTCTGTATGTTTGTGTTTTTTACTAATTTGAGAAGTTCTTAGTCATTATTACTTTGAATGTTTTTTCAACTCATTCTCTCCTCCTGGGACTCTAATGTTAGATACTCTGTTATTGTGCCACAGGACCTTGAGGTTTGTTATTTTTTTCCTGTTCAGATTAAGTACATTTTATTTTTAATTCATTATTTATTTTGTTTTTTGAGACATGTAACCCCAGGCTGGGCTCGAACTTAATATGTATGGGAACTTGACTCCAGTTCCCCTTGCCTTCCAACTCCCAAATGCTAGAATTACAGATGTGTATCGCCATGCTTGGCTAGATTAAATGGATTTTAACAATCTGCCATTGAGTTCAGGATTCTGTCCTCTGTTACCTCTGCTGTACTATTGAGTCCATCTGACAAGGTTTTCAACATTTAGTAAATCAGAGGGAGGAGGAGCCGGGAGTTGTTGCTCAGTAGGTAAAGTTTCTGTTACACAAGGTTGGCCTGGAACTCATTATGTAGCCCAGGCTGGACTCAAAGTCCCAGTACTCTTCTTATTTCACCCTCACAAGGTCAGATGTGAGCCACCATGCCCAACTTTTTTGTTGTTGTTTGAAACAAAGTCTTATTTTGTAGTGCAGGCTGGTTTCAAACTTGTGATCTTCCTACCTCAGCCTCCTGAATATTGGGATTTCGAACATTCACTACCACACCTAACTCTAAGAGACCAGATCATATATCAAGGCTTCTTTTTGTTGCCTGTTTGCTTGTTTATGAGACATGGTCTCCCTATGTAGCTCAGCTTGGCTTGGAACTCACTGGGTACTCCAGGCTTCAGGGTTGCCTTGAACTCGTGGTGATCATCCTGCCTCAGTCTCCCAGTGCTGGTGTTATAGGTATGTCCCACCACATCCAGCTATATATTAAATGTTTTTACATACACAGGAGCATACACATATAAAGCCCACCAAAACAAGGAATTTGGAGTTGGTATGTTTAGTACTTTGATTATAATGGTCACATATATGCACATGTCCAGACTCATCAAAATATATACATTAAATACAGGCACTTTGTTTTTCTGAAGCCAGGTCTCGCTGGCTTTGAAGTCTCCTGCCTCTCAACCCCCAAGTGCTGGGGTTACGAATGTGTGACAGTCCTGCTTTTCTAACAGCAGCATCCATGTGGAGGGCAACCCACGAATTGCTTCACACTTTCAGGCAGCTCTGAAGATTTGCTCACCGGTGGCAAGGATGGAGGAGGAGGGCAGACAGAACATGAGCATATTGAAGACAGTTGATCTGTCTGGTGAAAAAGGGGGGATGAGCCAGGGTTGAGACTATCTGCTAGGTCTTCTCACTGCCTTGTAGGCTGCACCAATTTGTTTTTCCAGGTCAAAAATGCTTCCTTTTGATAGCTAAGGCCTGTGTATGATGTGTGGTGTATGGTGTGTGGTGGTAGTGGTGGTGGTGGTGGTGGTGTGTGTGTATGTGTGTAGGTGCCTATGTACATGAGAGCGATAAACATTCAAGCAAGGGAAAATACAGTCTTCATCAAGTAAAAGGAGAAAAAAAATTACGAACAGCAATTTAAGTCCAGGGCTTTGGCAAGGGACTTGAAATCAAGGAGCCCTGAGATTTTCAGTTTCTTTCCAGGCAGCTGCCTGCTTCACAGGGACCAGTGCTTGGAAAGTACGAGGTCACTGAAGTCCTGACTGCCTTTGCCACAGCCTCTGCCCGAGAGGACTAGAAAGGGTGACATATCAAAAGCCTTCTGTAGGTCGTGTGCCCCCTACAGACACTGGCAAGATGAGAGCGAGAGCAAGAGTGAGAGTGAGTGAGTAAGAGAGAGAGAGAGAGAGAGAGAGAGAGAGAGAGAGAGAGCTGTACCCTTGAAGAGGACAGGGCCCTGTCTCTTGTCCAGGTTCACTCAGACTAGTAAGATAAACTGGCATATGAAGTCAAGACTAGATGGCTTCCAAAGCCAAGTCATACAGATGCCCAGGCAAGGTTGGTGGAATGAACAAATGATTCCAGGAACCAGTGCCTGCGTGAGTGAATGAATGAGAAGCTAACGGGTATGGAAGTGAGCTAGTGAAAGAATGGATGACTAAACAGACAATAGGTAAAACCATGAACCCAAATGTTACAGAACATATCCTGTGTGGCAGGCGCTATGTTAGACATTAGAAATTAGCAGTGAGCAAGTAAAGTTCCTGCTTGCATTGAGCCTAGTGGGGAAGCCAGAAACTGTGTGTGCCAGGGAAAGGGAAGGGATCAAGATGCCCTGAGAGCTTACTGGTGGCTTTTACTTATTTGGGGAACCTGTGTTACCTGGCAGGGGAGGAAGGTGGGAGAGAGGTGACCAGCCTGTGGAAGGCCCAGACCTTCCAGGATGGAATGGAGAGGGAGAGGGATATTAGAGGCTACAGGGAGGCCTTGCACAGTAAAGGGGGATCTGATACAGAAGAGCCTTTTGGGTTCTGCTAACAACTGAGGACTCTACTAAGGACAACAGGAAGCCATGGATGAGTTTAGCAGGGGGTGGGTGGCATAGAGATGGTCTTAATTGCTCTTGCCTTGCCTTGATTTCCTCTGTGTTTTCTTCTCAGGGATCCACTCCTGCTTAAGAACACCATGCTTGCAGGTAAGCTTCCCCTAAAATTCCTGCAGTGGGGTGGCCCAGGGATGGAGCCAGGTAGGCAGAGGATGGAGGACTTCACCCACAGAGTGCTGGGCAAAGTAGGTCCCATTTTGGTGATGGTTGTGTGCTCTCCTGAAGGTCTATAGGAAACTCTGTCAAGATGGATTTGAGACTCAGTGCTGTGACCACTTTCAGAGTAGTTCTAATGACTTAGGAGTTTGTCTCTGTCTTGGATAACCCCAAGCTCCCAAGACTCTGAGGTCACCAAGTCACATGGGGCTGGTTGAAAATTGGGTAACCCAAAAGAAAGTGCTTCCTTCTCCTTTTCTACCTTTAAGTGGGAGACATTCCTCATTTTTCTGTTTATAGACTTCGACTGTTTATAGATAGTACTGTGCTGGGAGACACTTCTTCCCCTCCCCTTTCTTTCCTCTTGCTTCTCTAATTTTCTTCTCCCTCCCTTCCCCTGCCCCTCTCTTTTAGTTCTTTATTTCATTTTTTGAGACAGGATTTTGCTATATAGCCAAGGCTGACCTCAAACTAGCCTCCTGCCTCATCCTCCTGAGTGTTGGAATTACAGGTGAGAGCCACTATGCCTGGCTAGGATACCCACAGTTCCTGACACCTAGATCTTGTCTCTAAAGGGCCAGACAACTCGGTAAGTCATTAGAATGAAAAAGGATGAATTTTTTGGTAGGAGAGGTGAGTTTGACAAAGGATAATGGAAGGTTACAAGCCAAAGGCATTCATTTCTTCATGGTACAAGGTGAGGGGCAATAGGGTGTGGTCAGAGACAAGACCATCTATGATATGGAATGGAGAGAGCGAGGAAGGGAAAGTGGTATGTGATGGGGTTGGGAAGGTGGGCTGGACATGGCCACCAAGGCCCCATAAATCACAGTAAGAGGCCCTCAGCCTCAGGATGACAGGGACCCAGAGCAAGGTTCTAGCAGGTAGCATTCATCCTCTCTCTCAGGAGTGTTACAGGGAGCCCGGCAGTCAGCAACTGAAGAGAAGGGACAGTGACATTGGGCAACCTCCAGACTGGACATGGCCCTGCATGAAGACCCAGAGACGACACCAAGTCCTAACTCCTGTGAGGTGCCAAGGATAGTCTCCAGCACCATGCCTGGGCCCACCCCAGATCAGGCCCATGCTCCTCCCTCTACTCCTGGCTTGGCTCTCACTCCACCTCTTCATCCAGCTCTGAGTCCTGGCCTAGAGGGGGTCCCTGGCCTAGTGTCTGATGACATCCCCAGCCCCAGTGCCTCCCTCCAGATTGACAGCTGCTCTGTGAAAAATATGGACCAGGGCTTGAACCACATCTCCAGGCCTGGCTCAGCAGAGAAACTCTGCTCAGCCTCATATCCAGTTCAGAATCTCAGCTCTACCCAGACCACTATTCTGAGTCCAAGGAACACTTCTAAACTGGGCTCTGAGGATGTTCCCCAGTCCCTCTCAAACAAAGCTTTTGATTTGGGCCAGTGTAACTCCAATCCTTGCAAATGTGAGCCAAACCCATTTGTGAGGGCCCTTTCCAGAGACGCCCTGGTCCGGGGCCACAGTATCTCCAGGCAGGGCTCACAAGTGCCCCTTCTTCAAGCCTCCAGCTCTTCTTTAGACTGCATGCACTCTGCAAACATCTCTAAGCTGAACCTAGGTATAGGCCCAAACCCAAATGAGGCCATCATGTTGACATCACGTAGCATCTTTGCATCTGTTTCCAAAGAAGCACTGAGTGCAACCTGCAGGACAGACCCCAAGGCGTCCATCAATGTGATCTCCAACAGCCAGCCCAGGCCTGGTCTGAATGTGACTGTCACTCAAACCTCACGTGTCAGCCTGATTCCTAACTCCAGTGAGGGTCTCAGCCAGCACTCTAGTGCCCAGGCACCCAATTCCACTCTTTCTCGCTCCTCCTGCATGACACTGATCTTGGGCTCAGAGTCTCTGAGCGTAGACTCAAGCTTTATGGTGAGTGACACCTCTACTCTGACCCTGAGCAGCCAGCAGGATTATTCAGAGGGCAACAGCAGCCACACCATGCCCCTGGAGGATAATCTGGAGAAGTGTGGTGAAATGGCCAGCCTACAGGGTGCCACAGCCTTTTGCAGCCCATCTGAAGGTAAGTAAGGCAGAGGACAGAGCCTAGAAGAGCTCTGTATTCAGAGAGGGGAGGCAATATGAGAGAGAAGGGAGCAACCAGCAATTGGCAGCACAGTGGTAATCACTGCTATCTAGCGCACCACCTTTGGCCAGCTGTGTGACTTGGGGCAAGCTATTTAGCCTCTGAGCATTACTTTCTTTAACTGTAACACTGTAGGACAATGCCTTCATTCTGTCCAAATCCTAAGTCCATTCACCAGTCATACCCCTATTTAGAGTGTCCTCCTCTTTCTTTCTGGATAAATTTCAGGACCAGTAGGGCTGATGAAACGGTTCAGTGGTAAGGTGCTTGTTGTACAAGCCTGGAGACCTGAGTTTGAGCTCCAGAATCCATATAAAGGTGGAAGGAGAGAACTGACTCCACAAAGCTGTCCTCTGACCTCCACATGGGCACCCCCCACGTCACATATGCGTTAGACACACCACACACCACCAATCATAAATTTTATGGGATCGGAGAGATGACTCAGCAGTCAAGAGCACATCTTCCAGAGGACCTAAGTTTAGTTCTCAGCACCCATGTTGGGTGGCTCACAGCCATGAGTAATACTAGCTCCAGGGGGTCAGATACCATCTTTTGGCCTCCATGGGCAACCACACACAGACACACATACACACAAATGAAAAGCAAAATTAAATCTTTGGTTTCATTGTTGTTTGTTTTTTGAGACATGGCCTCACTATATAGCCCTGGCTGGTCTGGAACATAAAATATAGACAAGGCTGGCTTAAATTCACAGAGATCAGCCTACTTCTGCCTCCTGAATGCTGGAATTAAAGGCACGGACCACTACTCTGTCCTATAAAAATAAATTTTTAAAAACTTAAAAAAAAAAAAGAGGACCAGGCATGGTGACACATACCCTTAGTATTTTAATAATTGAAAAGCAGAGGTGGGCAGATCTCCGACTTTAGGAGGCCTACCCAGCTGTCCATCTGTCCCTTTGTGGTTTTCAGCCATGCCAGGTCCGCCCACCCCACCTCAAGGTCTTCACATGTGCGGTTTCCTGTGCTTCAGTGCTCTTCCCCAGCTGTCTTCACAGCTTGCTCTCTTTCGCTCCAGAATGCTGAGCTGTCTCCTTCCCCATGGGATGTGGTATCACCCTCCCCACCTAGGACTCCCCCCATCCTCCTTCACTGTTGGGTTTTTCTCCAGACCACATATCACCATCTCTTATATATTGCATTTTTCTTATTAAAAAAAACTGCAAGCGATGGAGAGATGGCTAAGCAATTAAGAGCACTGGCTGCTCTTGCAGAAGATCCGGGTTTGAATCCCAACACCCACATGGCAGCTAACAACTGTCCTAACTCCAGTTCCAGGAGAACAGACACTCCCTTCTGACCTCCGCAGGCATTGCACAACATGGGTGCACTTACATACATGCAGGCAGTACACTCATAAACATAAAATGAGAATAATAAAGAAAATTTTTAAAAGTATTATTCCCTCATGTGGATACATTATATTTTGTTTATATGTATCTGTTACCTTTTTTTTTTTTGAGACAGGGTCTCTGCTAAGCCATCTCTCCAGCCCCCTCTTTTAGTTTCTT
>NW_008338126.1:2331339-2341678 GCF_000622305.1 Nannospalax galili | reverse complement strand
CAGATCACCTTCTTGACCAGCTGGAGCTCTTAACCACTGAATCATTTCTCTAGCCTTCTGGTGGCTATGTTAATTTTTAAAATTGAGACTGGAGAGATGGCTCAGTGGTTAAGAGCACTGACTGCTCTTGCAGAGGACCAGGACCCATATGGTAGCTGACAACTGTCTGTAATTCTAGTTCTAGGGGAATCTGATGCCTTCTTCTGACCTCCGAGGGCATTGCACAACACAGGTGCACTTACATGCAGGCAATACACTCATACACTTAAAATAAAAATAATAAATAAGAGCTGGGCGTGGTGGCACATGCTTTTAGTCCCAGCACTAGGGAGGTAGAGGCAGGCAGAGCTCTGTGAGTTCACCATGAATTCTCTCTATCCATCCACCCTATCCACCTATCCATCTACTCACCTACTCACTTACCCATCCATCCATCCATCAAAAAAAAAATTTAAAATTACACCTATCTATCCATCCATCCATCCATCCACCCACCCATCATTTATTTATTTATTTACTTATTTATGTGTGTGTGTATATATATATATATATATGTACCACAGTGGATATGTGGAGGTCAGAGGACAACTTGCTGGCATCAGTTCTCTCTCTCTCTCCCATGAGGATCCTCAGGATCCAACTGAGATCTTCGGGTTTGGCAGCAAATATCTTTACTGACTGAGCTATCTCACTGGCCCTCTGTTGGCTATTTTAAATAATGCTGCTATTACCAGAATTAGGGCAAAAGCCTGGCTCCAAGAAGTCCCAATGAACTAGGCAAGACAACTCTTCCCAGAAAGTCTATCAGAGAGGTGAGCAGCGAGGAAGGTAAGAAAGGGACTTTCTTCCCAGGGCAGCCCCATGGGGAAAATGGAGGTCTGCTGGCCTGGTCCTGTCGTCTGGGTGCTCTCAGTGGTCTCAGTGTTACAGAGGGACGAGAAACAGAGGTTAGGGTTGGGAGGCTGGAATCTGTGGAGGTAAGCCAGACCTGCTTGGGTTGGCCATGGTCTGGTAATCGGCAGAAACAAATACCAAGGAGAGCTCAGAGAGAGGGAAAAGAGGTAAGATGGAGACAGAAATATAGGGAGATGCCTAGGTCAGTGACTGGGCTCTCCTGGTAGGTATGAGTTACATGTGGCTTTTGTTTTCCTTCTTCCTCAGGAGTAGCTAACTTGTAGGATGTGGAATGCTATCTGATATTGAGTGTATTTTCTTTTTCTTTTTAGACTTTTTTTTTGGACTTTTTGAGACAGGGTCTCCCTGTAGCCCCAGCTGGCTACAAGGAGGCACACACCTTTAGTCCCAGCACTCGGGAGGCAGAGGCAGGTGAATCTCTGTGAGATTGAGGCCAGTCTGGTCTACATTTGGACCAGGGGTGGCTGTTCATCCTCTGTAAGCCAGAGCCCACGTGAGCAGAGACTGTCAATGAGCCAGGAGGGGGAAGAGGGAGGGCTCAGCAGCCACAAGCTGTAACAACGATGTGCTCGGCAGACTCTTAGTTCTGTCTCCTTGGTGTCTGTGAGGGTGGGGTGATAAAACCCCAGTTGTGAGGGACAGAGACCTGTCACTAACCATGCAGTGTGATGAAGAGGGAGGTCTGGTGCTTCCCTAGTGATTCTGCTGTTCACACACACACACACACACACACACACACACACACACACACACATACACACACGCATGGAGAGAGAGAGAGAGAGAGAGAGAGAGAGAGAGAGAGAGAGAGATTGGGGTTTTGATTTGTTCATGAACAATGTTCATCCCATCACGTGATAAGATGCCGAGGTTCTCCACTGGGAAGCCAGTTTCTCTCTTGTAGGCACTTTGACAGTATGTAAATATCCCAGTCCTCCGACCTTTCAACTTATTTCATGCATTTATTTGTGTCATTTTCTAGTTTATTCAAGGAGCTATAAACTGGTTACTATCATTAGTCATGTTGATAATTTTTCCTTAGTTTGACCAGCAGAACACCCTTCAGGGAGGCGCTTACGTTTCTCTGACATATTGCGCTCTCCTCTGAGTGCTCTTCCTTGTTTTCTGGGGCCAGGTGTCCCAGCGTCACTCTGGGCTTCCTTGGAACTTGCCATTTCTCCCAGGAGCCTTGGTTTGGCGGAGAACAGTGTTCAGAGGTCGGCATTTAGTGTCAGCTATGCTCTTTTCCCCTTTGGCTCAGCTCTCCAGCAGTCTCTGGCAGTTTAGCCAAGATGCTCTTGTCTCGGCTTTCACAGGCTTTAGTGACCTTGACCTCAGGAGGGTAAAGGTCTGCTCTTCCTTCAGCGTTCCCTTAAACAGGAGGCCTTAATTGGCCCTTCTTAGCTAAGTACCCATCACTGGACCAGTCACTGTGACTGGGGGTATGGGATACTCTTAGTGGTCAAGTTCAGGTAGCAGATCCACCCTTCTTTGAAAAGGAGAATGGGTGGGGCTTCACTTAGAAGTATGGAATAGGAACCTATAGGAAGGACAGGGATTCTTTCACCCAAAGCAAGGTGAGAGACTTGGGCTGAGGAAAGAGCAGACACTATGACAAGTGTCTATCAATGGGGTAACTCCTGAAAAAAGAGAACAGAAACTGTACTGGGGGACACGGTGTACTCTTTCTTAGCCAGGAGGCCAAGAGAGGCCTCTGAGGAGTGTCAGGCAAGAAGAGACCTGAAGAAGGGAGCCCTAGGAGCGATGGCAGGGAGCAGTGACCAGGGTGGAGGAAGACGCTCATGCCAAGGCCCTGACCAGAACCTTGCTGAGACTGGGCAGAAGCCAGTGTGGACAGAGCCAGGAGTGAGAAGAGAGCAGAGGGCAAAAAGTTGGGGAGGTAGACATGGACATTGACCTGGCAGTGTCGTGAAGGCCCCAGCAAGGAAGATCAATGACATGGGGCTCCACTGAGGGGTTTTAGGGAGGGGAGGTGACAGGAGCTGATTTGGTTTTCCAGGTTTAGTCAGTCTACTGACAGAGTGAGGATTGGAGGGGTGCAGTGGGAAGGGGAGATGGGACTATGGCACCCCGAGCACATCATGATCTACCTTTACTCTTACACTGAACCTGTGACATGCAGGAACCTCCGAAGATGTGAAGGTCAAGGTGGCAGAAAAGAGAGATGACAGCAAAACGGCTCTGGTATGCTCAGCTCCTAGCCTAATCCTTTTCCTCCCTCCTTCCCTCCCTCCCTTTCCCACCCTCCCTCCTCCCTCCTTCTTTCTCTCTCCTTCCTTCCACTGTTTCAGACAGTCTTGGTCTGTAGCTCTAGCTGGCCCTGAACTTGCAGTATAGAGCAGGCCAGCCTCAAGTTTGCAGCACTTCTGTCCCTGCCTCCTGAGTGCTGAGGTGACAGGCATATGTCACTCCTGGCCCACAGCCCACTTTTCTGAGTTGCCCCCAGACACCTCTCTGCCTCAGGCCCAGTTCTCCTGGTCCTCTGTAGCTCTTCTCCCCACTGGGAACTCAGTGCTGTGTGATGTACACCATGTGCTCACTAGCCCCTCTTGTTGCTAGTTTACCTCTATATTAGTTTCTTTTGTTCACTGAGACCAAAATCCTGACAGAAACAATTTCAGGGAGGAGAGATTTATTTTGGCTCACAGTTTTGAGGGTTTCAGTCTATCATGGCAGAGTGGCTCAGTTTATGGCAATGGGGACTTGTGGCAGAAACTGTCCACTTCCTAGAAGACAGAAAGCAGTGATAGTGAGATAGGAAGTAGAGCAAAATAACATGTCCTGAAGGACCTATCCCCCAGTGACTGACTTCTAACAGTGAGGTACCACCTCTTAAAGGGTCCACAGCCTCCCAACATAGCATCAACAGCTGGGGATCAAGCATTCAAAACATGAGCCTGCGGGGAACATTTCAGATTCAAGTCACTACAGCGTCCCAAACTAGAACAAGTCTTCCATAAACTGGAAATTTTTGCCTGTCTCATGGCTTCACCTTCAGCACATAGAGCAGTACTTGGCATATGGTTGGTCCTCACAAAAATCCTAAGACAACTGAGTGACTTGTGGAAAGGAACCAAAAGTCTGGAAATAGCCTTCCTGAGTATATGTTATGGCCCAACTCAGGTCTGGGCCATGCAGCAGAGAAGGCCAAGCCAGTAAGGGCAGACACACACAGTGTGGACAAGAGCAGTTGGTGGGGTGAGTCTGGAGTCAGAAGCAGTCTTTGTCACAGAATGGGCCAGGTGAAGTTGAAATGAAGTCTTGTCAGCCTCAATCTTAGCGCTGGCATGAGGAAGGCTGTCAGTGCCCTCATTCAACAAGCTTTCCATAGAACCCCTATAATGTACTGGGCGCTAGTTCCCACTCCAAGGACAGAATGGTGACCTGCCATCTTACTTTGAGGAGACATACCCTCCCTCTGGTTCTTTCTTGTCATTCAGTACTCAGCCTGAATGTCCGCTCCTCTGAGACTGTCTGACTACTGAGTCTAAATGAGCACTCTTCTCCCTTTCTATACTGGGATTAGCAATCCAACACAATTTAGTGGCTTACTCTGCTGCTGGGAACTAAGGATTTGAGGGATTACCTCCCCATGACTGCAGTTTTACTGGGCTCAGACTGGGTGGTTCATCTGTTCTTCACAGTATAAACAGATCACTTGAGGGGCTGGAACTCAGACAGCCCCTTACTTACCAGGGCCCCTCTCTGCATGGTTTCATATCTTCTTAGTCTAGCTTGGACTTCCTTCCAGCACAGCATCTGGGTTCCAGAAGGAAAAAGTGTGTACTGGGACCCACACTGGCATATATACATTCTACAATAGTCAGGTGGTCAAAGCAACTTGTGAGAGAAGCCAGGGTTCAAGAAGAATCTATCCACTGATAGGAGTGGAAAACAGCCGTGGTTGTCTTAACCTGCCACATTCTCCATCAGATTAAGGTGGTTTGTTTTCTTTATTGTACGATGGGTTACTAATTTCATTGTTACCTGTCTTCTTCCTTAAGGTGATGGGAATCAGTGAACTGACAGTGGCTAATGTGCACCCCCTCTTGGGTAGCAGAATGCCTTAATCTGACTGTAATCCATTAAGAGACAAAGAGGTGTTGTTAATGGTAGAATGTCAGATTGAGGTGTTTGGACTCTTTCTGTTAACTGAAGAGGGAGGAATGCTTTGCAGTCCCTCAGATCTGGTCTTCTCACCCCACCGCCAAGAGTTTTTACATCTCTCCCTACCCAAATACCCCTTATAGAAACTTGTTATTTGTCCTGGGCTGTGATGGCTAGTTTTAATTGTCAACTTGACATAATCAGGAATCACCTAGGAAGAGAGCCTCAGAGAGATTGTCTAGACCAGGTTGGCCCGTGTGTATGTCTGTGGGGGACTGTCTTGATGATGTTAATTGGGATAGGAAGACCCACTCCTTGTAGGTGGTGCCACTTCCTGGGCAGGAGATCCTAGGCTGTATGAGAGTGGAGGAAGTGCCCTGAGCACTAGAATCCTGCATTCCTGGCTCGCTGTTCCTTGACTCTGGATGTAATCCAATCACACGTCTCAAGCTCTTGTCCTGTGACTTCCCTGCAACACTGGACTGTAGCCTGGAACTGGAAGTCAGAAGCAAAAAACAAAAAAAACCCTTCCTACCCAAAGTTGCTTTTGTCAGGGTATTTTATCATGGCAACAGGTAACTGGACCTAGATATGAGTCAATGGTAGGCCTGGGTGGGTAGGAAAGAGCTGCCTGGCTGGCCCACAGGCACTCGGGGGTTAGAGGATACTGTATGCACTTCCCTGGAAGGAGGGCAGGATTCAGTGAAGTTCTCACTCTGGTTCTGCTTTCCTATGCCCTCAAGGTAGACAACATCATCACCTTCCAGAAGAACCAGGATCTGTTGGAAATGAAAGGAGAAAAGGGGACCATGATGAAGAAGATGATGGTGCGGGCCACACCATGGTACTGGGGTGGAATTCTTGAGTCTACTTATTGGTGAGATGGGTGGGGGTGAGTTGGGAAGAGGACAGGATGAGGAGGCAGTTGCTTGAACTTGAGTCTTGGCTCTAGCCACTTCTGACTGCTGCCATCTTTCCAGAAGGAGTATGGATAAATTATTATTTATTTCCTTTCTCTGAGCCTCATTCTTCCCATCTCACAAATGGGTCTCTGCTTGTGGAGCCTGTGCAGCTGGGAACAGTTATTATTAATACATTCTTTCCCCAGATCTCCTCCTCGTGGGCAATTTCAGAGGGTTCTCATATATGTTTTTGCTAAAGCAGTCTCTTCTCAGTTACCCATCAAGATAAACTGGATACTGATAACCATGGAGGATCACACAATTACGTTTGGCTTCATGGTCCCTAAACAGAGAGAAAGGAGCTAGGGACATAACTTAGTAAAGTGCTTGCTACATAAGAATGAGGACCTGGGGCTGGAAAGATGGCTCAGTGGTTAAGAGCTGTTTGCTCTTCCAGAGGACCTGGGTTCGATTCCCAGAACCCACATGATGGCTAACAATGGTCTGTTCCAGGGCATTCAGTGCCCTTTTCTGGTCTCTGCAGGCTTTGCATAACACAGGTGCACTTACCTACATGTAGGCAAGACACTCATACGCATAAAAAAAAAAGTAATGAGAACCTGAGCTTGATCCCCATATCCACATGAAAAGCAAGCATTACAAGTGGCACACACTTGTAATCCTACTGCTGAGGAGGTGGATACAGCCGGGTCCCTGAGGCTCTCTGGCCAGCAAGATTAGCCTAATTGATGAGCTCTAGATCCCAATGAGAGACCTTGTCTCAAAAAACAGGATGGACAGCTGCTGAAGAATGGTACACTCTGGCTTCCGGATATGTGTGCACATGTATCTGTGCACACACAAACAGACACACATACACTTACATATACATACCCAACCATATACATATACATAAAAAAGAGATAAACGTCCTTGTCTTTCATACCTTCATTTAAATCACAGTAATTTAGTGCCTACGGTGTCTAGGTGCCAGATGAAAAGTAAGAAGCTTTAAGGGATTAGATTGGATGGCTTTTGAGGGTCGTGCATGATATTTCTTGCTTGGGCTGGGTCTATGGTTTAATATGTCAATCACCAGAAGGCCACCATGGGAATTATTCTTACTAACCCCCCACCCCTCCATGGGATGCATGGGTCAGGACATAAGGTGCTTGGGGTGGCTTTGAACTCAAGGCTTGGGATGTGGCTGGGCAGTGTGCTGACTCTCCTAGTTGTTCAGTGGGTTACTATGTCCAGACCAAGGGCCTACATGGCCTGGTCTCTGAACCGGAGAGTCAGCCACAGCTGGCTCTTACTGGTTCTTACTGTCTCTCTGTGCTCCCTGTCCAGAGACAGATCCAGGAGGAGCCGCTGGATTCCCTTTTGAGCTCTGCCCACCGGCAGGCCATGGAGACCCTGATCCAGCTGAGGTAGCTGTGGCTCCCCTCTCCTTCCAGGCTCTGTCCCCTTTTCTGGACTCCTCTCCCCACTATAAGCCTTTCCCTCTCCCCCTTCCCAGTCTCCATGGACTGTCACCTCTATATACCCCTGGACCATCTCATTGTGTCTTCTTGTGGATCTGATCTCAGGTGGCCTAGTTGAACAAGTTGCTCTCTTCATACCTCTCTCATGTCCGGGTCCTCTCTCACTCTATGTCTTGTCTCCTGTTTCTCTCCAGTCACACCCAGCCCGTCATGAGTGTTCAAGAGAGGATAGAGCTGGTGAATACCTGTGTGCGGAGTGTGTTCTTGCTGCCCTCGGTGCAGGCCATGAAGGAGAAAGATGAAGCCAAAGCGGAGGTTATCCAGGTTAGCTGGGTCCTCAGGCTGGGGACATCCTCAGGGGGGACACCTCGAAAGGAAAAGAAAGGGCTTTGTACAAATAAATTGTCACTTTCTTATTCCTTGGCTGTGTGGCCTGGAGCAACTCACCTCACTTAAGTCGGCCTGAACAGGCACTTGGTAACTATTTGAAGAATGATGAACCCAAGATTGGAGGATGGATCTCAGGACTGGGTCATACAGAAGACGATGGAACTCGGGCAGACCTGGGGGAATAGAACCTTAAAGGGTTCTGGAAACATCTTTTAAGTCTCTGTGGATTTATTCTGGGAGGTGCCAATGGAGGAGACCTTTAGGGCAAGATGCAGAGAGGGCCAGGGTCCAGCTGGGAGGTTGAGGGAGAGGGATTCCAGCTGTTCAGCCACCCTTTCATTCAGTAGGTATTAACCACATCCCTCTCTACATCAGAATCCTATGATTGCCTTGCAGTAGGGCAAAGGTGGGAGAGATGGATGCCATCACAGATCAGTCATATAAATGCAAAAGCACAGGGGTGATCAATGGTATAAGAAAAAAGCACAGGCTGCAGAAAAGAGCTTGGAATGAAGAGCATGGCCTAGGGAGGGATTAGGTCATGATTCCTCGAAAGGGGGTGGCATAGGGAAGGACCTGTGCAGAGCTCATGCTGACTGCCAGGGTGACAAGAAGGTTGTGTGTGGAGAGAGTCCAGAGAGTGAGACAGGAGCTCTGGAAAGTGAGCTGGAGAATGGGTGGGAGTCAGATCACGCAGACCAGAGACAGGTCTCTGGATTCTCCTGCTGGTGCCCTTACAAAGTAAGGGCCAAAATCTCTGCTGTGGAACCATCAGGCAGCCCTCTTGTAGTTACAAGTATTGCCAGCAGAGGGCAGTGCTGCTCAACAACCAGGAGGTAGTTGGTTTCAAGACTTGCTTGGTGGTTGTGGTATAATCCCAAAGGCCACTGGCTCCAGAGTGTATAGAATCAGGGAATCTGGACAATGACAACCTGGGAGTAAACTTGGGCAGCCAGCAGTAGGGGAGATGGTAAAAAAGCAAGGGTCTTCCCAGAGCAGCTCAAACCTACCACCCGCCCTTGCCTGTACCATAAAGCAATTTGGACTGTGGTGCTGAGTGCACCCTCCTCCCTGACCTACCCAGGGGACCCCTGGGGCTGGTAGCGTCTCTGGGAGCCCCCAGCAGCATGGTTTTCCTCCTGTCCACAGACACTTTACCATCAGACCCTGGATGCCTTGCAGAAACTGCTGAATGCCCTGTTTATTGAAGACCCCACTCCTGTTGGACTGAAGAGCATCTTGGAGGTGCACAGAATGGGGGCTGCAGAGGGAGGAGAGAAAGGCAAAGGGAAACAGGAAAATGTCTAAGGTCCAGACAGGGAGCCAGTGGGACGTGGACCCGGAAGAGTGATTTGACTCCAGGATGCTATCTCGGGCCAGTGCTCGGTCTCCCCGTCCATCTTTATTTTATTTCATTTTATTTCAGTACTGAGGACTGAACCTAAGGTCCCACACCTGCTAGGCAAGCACTCTGCCACTGGGCTATGTCCCTAGCCCTCTTTCCATTTTTTACTTTGAGATATTCTCTCACTGAGTTGCCCCCGCTGGCCTTGAGCTTTCAGTCCTCTTGCCTCAGCCTTGTAAGTAGCTGGGATCACAGGCCTGGGACCTTTGCCCTTCACTCTGTCTACCATGCCCCTACAGCTGCCCCTACAAGCTACTGCTGTTGCCCATCTCTTTCCTCTCTCCATCCTTAGTCCTGTCTCTGTCCCCATGGCACTTCCTCTTTTATCTATCTTTATTGACCTCCTTCTTCCCTTTGTTCTGAGTCCCATTCTCAGCTGGACCCCATCTTTCCTTGAGCCTCAGGAAGAGGAGGAGAACCATGGTGAATTGCCTTCTTACCCCTTCTGGAAACTTCTTGTAGATTGCTGACTTACCCACCTACCAGCAGGGGCTGGCATCCAATGGTATCAGTCTCTCTCGCTCTTGTCCTCACAGCTCCTGGGGCCCTGGATGAACTCTGGGAAAGCTCATGAGCGAGCTCGGGCTGTGAACAGCAATGTCTCTGTGTTGAACCACACGCTTGTGAACCTGCCTTTCTTCGTGAGTGTCCCAGGAGTGGGAGGTGGGGGGTGGGGGCGGGGACACGCTGTGCTGACTGTCCTCAGGCAAGCCTCTGTTGTTAGGGAAGGCCAATCCGGTCTGCTCACCCTATGTTATGTAGCTACAGACCCAATCCCTGTGATTACCACACTAACAGGTGTCATCGGGGTTCCCAGCACTGGGTCTTCTGCTGGGAAGGCTTCTCCTTCGCATTGGGGATCCTGATGAAGAGATTGGCCGGGAGGCTCTGGATGGCATCACCATCCTCTACACTATCCTGGAGCTCCAAAAACGTATGCCCTGAATGAGTCCTAGGCAGCTGCTCAGCTAGGGTGGGGAACATGTTGGCATAGTTGGGCAGCTGGAGGCAGGCAGCAAGATGCTGGGGAGAGTTGTAGACAGCCAAGGTCAGATGGGCACTGGGAACTGGTTTGAAGCCCTCATTGACACAGAACCAGGGATATAGGTGCAAAC
>NW_008338126.1:2327364-2331063 GCF_000622305.1 Nannospalax galili | reverse complement strand
GTTTTTTCTCTGTTTGTTTTTGTTTTTGTTTTTGTTTTTCTTTGTTATCAGTCTAGAAACCCAAAAAGGTGTACCAAGAAAATAGCTTCTCTGATCATGATCCCTTTCTTCCTTCCTTCCTCTTTCCTTCCTGGGGCCTCCTAAACTATAATGGCAAGCCCTACCACTAACCTATAATCTTGGTATAGGTGCAAACAAACATTTATTTATTTTTAATTTTTAATATTTATTTATTTTTATGTGTATGAGTGTATTGCTTGAATATATGTAAGTGCACCCATGTCATGCAATGCCCGAGAAGTCCAGAAGAGGGTGTCAGATACCCTCTGAGATATGGACAGTTAGCTGCCATGTGGGTGCTAAGATTTGAACTCGTGCCTTCTGTAAGAGCAGCCAATACTCTTAACCACTAAGCCATCTCTCTAGCCCCAAACCTTTATTTTTAGTGCTTGTTTTGTTTTTGAGATGGGTTCTTGTTACATAGCTCTGGCTGATTTTGAACTTTCATTTCTCCTGCCTTAGCCTCCTGAGAGCTATGATTCCAGCTGTGTGCTGCCGTCTGCCCAGCAAATACATCTATTTGACGGATGCTATCTTTCTATTAGCTGAGCCTTTCCTTATTCCAAGCATAATTTCTCCTTCCATGGTCCATCCAACACATTATGGCTCTGTCATCTTCTCGTCTGTCTTCTCGACTAGACTTTAGCGCCATGAGGGTAGGGCAGGGTTGTCGTGGTCACTGCTGTATTTCCTGACCTGGCACAGGCCATGCTTACTGACTGCATATTTAGGAATGAAGAAAGGCTGCATCCTATCTTAGAATCTGGAGTAGCTGGAGCCTGTGAGACCAGGTCCTGAACTCAGGCTTCAGGGAGCCCTTGATAAGGCCTGCCCTTGACTGACACTACTTCCAGGGGTACGCAGTGTCAGCTGCCTCCAACCTCCTGGCTTTCTTTCTCTATAGCTCTGACTCTGCCTCAACCAGAGGACCTTGGCTAGTTGTTTAGACTCCCCTGGCTCTGGAGGCAGAGTGGCCTACATATCAAACCTGACCCTGGTCCTGACCTTTCCCAGCTGAGTGACCTCAGATAAGCATTTGACTTGGCTTGTCTAGATTTTCTCATCTTTACAGTAGAGTGTAATTCTCAGCTTTTTGAAATATTAAATGATATTCTTTATAAAAGTGCATAGGAAGAAACCAGCTCAGGTTGCACCACCCCCCATCCCTGTCACCTTCTGGGATCTGTCTGGGGTCCCTGTTCTTTCACATCTCCAGCATTTATTTGGGAAGCAACATTTGGTTCCTCAGAGATTTCTCCACTGACAAGGGGCTACTCACACACTCCGTGTGGTGGATGAACGGCAAGCCACAATAATGGTCAGCCCTAGGAGTACAGACCAAAGTAAGGCTGTCAGAATTGTCTAGAAATGTAGGACACCCAGTTCAGTTTAATTTCAGATGAACGATGAATCATTTTAATTGTATTTGAGACACACTGTACTATGATCTGTTCCTCTGAAATTCAAATTGAACTAAGTGCCCTGTGTTCTCTAGGGGAGCCCTAGGCCACAGTTACCCTTGAAGAGGGGGCAACTTAGCCTAGGCTAGCAACCTGTGTTTTGGGGGGGGTAATAAGGCTAGCAACCAGGTGTGCTTGGCCTCAGAGTCCCACTCCTCCCCCAGGCAGCACATGTTCTGTGCACTTACCCCCTCAGTGGCCCTTTCATGTGCTCAAGCTTTGCACTGCTTGGAGGGATCTAGGTAGGACTCAGGCCTGCACCCAGTGAGGGCACAGTCCCTAAATGTGTTGATGGACTCCCTCTGTGCCCAGTACTGTTCTAGCTCTGGGGACACAGCCTTGAAAAGAGATCATTACGCATTCCTCCCTTTGGTTTACCTTCTCACTGCCAAGAGACAGACAATGGGAAAAATAAGTGCAGAGTAAGTCGGATGACAAGCACTGAGGGAAAAAGCAGCAGAGGGGCTGGGCGTGGTGGTACACACTTTTGGTCTGCATAGTAAGTTCCAGGCCAGTCAAGGCTACATAGTGAGACCCTGTCTTGAAAAAACCCCAGCCAACCAACTAACCAACCAACCAAAGAACCAGAAACCAAGCTGGGACCCTCAACGCTTAGCTTACTGCTCTTGCAAAGGATCTGGGTTCAGTTCCCATCACCCATATCAGGTGGCTTACTACTGCCTGGAACTCTAGTTCCAGGGGATCTGATGCCTTCGGGCCTCCCATGCATGTGGTGCACATAAGCTCACGCAGGCACTCATAAACAAAAATAATAAATTGTTTAAAAAAGACACCCCCCCTACAAAAGTCACCATAGGGGCCTGGGACTATCAGGGGCTATGGAGATTAGAATTTTAAAATGGTATTGCTCGCGTTAGGCCTGATGGCACATGTTCAGCAGTACTGAGGGGCAGAGGCAGGAAGATGGAAAGTTGGAGGCCGGCCTGGACTACATGAGCCCCTGTCTCAAAGAAGCAAACCAAACAACAACAATAACAACAACAACAACAACCAAACAAAAATAACCCACAAAAACTAAAACAAACCAAAACAGGTGTTCAGTGATGCTTGTCTAGCATGTGTCAGGCCCTGGGTTCCATCCCCAGCATAGCAAAAGCAACATTTAAAAAGCTATTGCCCACCAGAAGAGCAAGCGAAACAGATAATGCAAGTGGAAACACAGCTGGGCCCCACCGTGGAAAGCAGTCCAGTGTATCTCGGGAAGGTGAATCTTATGCCTACCTGTGAGCCTCTCCTGGCACATCCCTGGCAGAAGCATAGTTCTATTCACCAGCAGACATGACTACAGTGTTCATGGCAGCACTGTGCAGGAGAACTGGAAGCAGTCCAGATGTGCATGCCAAGTAGGACAGGCATACACACTGCAGGCCTTCCCAGGATGGCAGATCATGCTGTGCTGAGAATGAATGAGAACCAGCGCTGGGCACTGCGGGGCAGAACCAGACATGGGGATAACATTATGTGAGTCCGTTTATGTAAAGTTCAAAAACAAGGAACTCTACCTAGGGGTTCAGAAACCAGAACAGTGGGTGCTAAGAGCAGTGCATGGGAGGGACTTCTGGGGTGCTGGTTAAGTTGTTTCTTGACTTGGGTGCCTGGGTTTTTTCACTGTGTGAAAATGAACTGTGTTGGTTATTTGGGTTTAACAGAAAATAGCAATAGATCAGGCTTTGTAAGAAGGTTTTTCCCCGCAGGAGCCAGAGACAAAGAAGATATCAACAAGAAGGAACTGTATGAGAACAACAAGTGCTTCCTGGGGCCCTACAACCCTGTCAGCCCGTGCCAGAACATCCTGCGCGTCATCGCGGTGACTGCCAGCTGGGCCAGCTTGGGCCTCCTAAGCCAGGAGGGGAGGGAAGGGAGGGTGCCGTTAACAAGACCACTGGGAGGTACCCTGGACAGGAAGCCTCCTCTTACAGAACCTTCCTGGGTGCTCTTCTTCCTGGCCTCTTTCTCTCTCCCCAGTGCACACCATCCAATACTGGGTGCAGGGAGCATGTTGCTCTTGCTTGCCTGCCTGCTTTACTTCCTCTCTTTCTTTCTGTCTTCCTGCCTCTCTTGCTTCCTCCCTCCCTCTCTCCCTCCTTCCCTCCATCCCTCTTTCTTTCCTTCTCTCCTTCTCTCCTTCCCTCCCTCCCTCCCTCCCTCCTTTCTTTCT
>NW_008338126.1:2311301-2327210 GCF_000622305.1 Nannospalax galili | reverse complement strand
TTCTTTCTTTCTTTCTTTCTTTCTTTCTTTCTTTCTTTCTTTCTCTTTCTGAGGTAAAGACTTGATATGCTGCCCAGGCTACTCTCAAATTCCTAGACTCAAGTAGTCCTCCTGCTTCAGCTTCCTGAGTAGCTAAAGGACTACAGGAGCACCTCAGTGTCTGGTTTGTGTCAGTTTTGCCTCTACCTTTGTAGCTCTTCACCAAAGGGTCTAACATTCATCTGTCAGCAGGATGTGTGTGACTCTCACTTGTGACCTTTACTTTAAGTTGGGTGGTGTCTGTGCCTCTGTGTATGACTTGGGAGTCGATTCTGCTCAGCAGTGTCAAGATCTCTATACCTGTGTTTCAGGAATTCGAAGACTTCCTGGGTCCCCAGCAGATAAAAGACCTGCTGCTGGCAGCCCTGGAAGGACTGAAGGATATCTCAGAGGCTCAGGGGACGGACTCCTGGGAGATGATGCAGCTTGCCTCCGAGGTCACGCTCAGCTCAGTGCTGGAGTGGTACCGCCACAGGGTGCTGGTGGTGGTAAGGCCTCCTGGAGGCAGAACCTGGGCTGTCATGGGGCTAGGAATGCCTCCCTCCCCAAGGGACTTGCTCATCATGGGATAGCCTGCCTGACTGCAGACAGGGTTGAAGCTGAGCACAGGGACAGGCAGGAGCGGGTACCACCCCTGAGAGAACCCAGATGGCTTGGTGGGGGTTGGGAAGTCAGTAGGTCCCTAGCACCTCTCTCACCCTCCAATTTCCCCCACACTGTCCTCTCTTCCCTCTTTTTTTGTGCCCTCCTGTCACTCTACCTGGGTCTTTTTCCCATTTTCCCATGTTCCTCATGCTTCCCTTGGCTTCTCCAATGGGTCTTCCCTCCACTTGCTCATGGCTGCCTCCAGATCCCAGAAATCATGCAGGGCATCTATATGCAACTGAGCCACATCCAGGAGCCACGGGCCCGTGAGGTGGCCCTGCTGCCCATCTCCTTCCTGGCCAGCTCCTTCATGACCGAGGTCGTGGTGGCCCTGCTCATGTGCCCACTCCCGCTGGACAGGTACCAAGCAAGGAGGTTCCCAACCTCTACACCTCAAAGGGTTGAAGTAGCTGAGATATTCTTTCTGCCGAGAAAAGTCCCTGCCTTCCCCTGCCCTCCTCTGGCCCCTCTGCATGGTCCACAGTATTTATAACATTCAGTAAGTCCTTCCTGAGCACTGCTAGATCATCCATACTCTCATTCCCAAATTGGCCCATTCTGCAGATGTGGAAACGAGACTCAGGAGATGCTCCTTGATAGTCATTGAGGCATCACTAGAACAAGGGACTAAGCTCAGGCCTGACTGACTCCTAGCCTTCCTTTAATGATGTCTGGCATGTTGGCCCTGACTCTGCCTGCAGTGGCTGTTGTCCTTGGGTAGCTTGTGTGACTTCTCTGGGCTTTGGTCCCCCCACAACCAAGGAATGGACTGTATGAAGTCATGCAGCCAGCTGTGCTCAGCATCTGCTCCTGTCTGTGCAACAGGAAGCTCCATGCTCACTGCCTCTAGGGAACTCCTGGTCTGGGTGATAGGAGAGGACTGGCCAGGTGGTGACTAGCCTTGTTGGCCTCTGCCTTCAGCAACCTCTTCTTTGAATGAAATAAAGCAGCAGCTGATCCACACCTTAGGGTGATTGTTTTAAGTCGATGTGGATGCCTTATGCAGAGCTGTGAAAGTGGGGTGTGCTCTAACAGGAACAGGCTAGTCATTCCAGAGACAAGATTAGTGGGAACCCTGAGGGCCTAGCTATGCATCCCAAGAATTTAGCCTTTCTAGCTGCACTGTCCATTGGCAGGAGTGGAGGGGATGAGTGTTGGGGCTTTTTTGTTTGTTTTTTATTTTTGAGACAAAGCCTCACTGTGTAGCCCAGGCTGGTTACAAACTCATGGCAATCTACCTCAGATTTCCTGGTACTGGGATTCCATTAGGGACGTCTTCTGTTTACCGTGCTGGGTATCTAACCCAGGGCCAAATTTCTACCACTGAGCTATAGCCTCAGGGGGTTTCTTTTGGGATCCACTAATAGAACTATAAGACAACCAGGGCTGCCCTTGACTTGATGGGCACTTTTGTAAGCTTGAGAGCGAGGGCCTCCTTCACTTTTGCATCCTGTACGCCTCTCTCTCCTGTGAGGGAAGGAGACCTAGGGTTGGGGTGTG
This sequence comes from Nannospalax galili, assembly GCF_000622305.1. Lineage (NCBI taxonomy): Eukaryota > Metazoa > Chordata > Mammalia > Rodentia > Spalacidae > Nannospalax > Nannospalax galili. The sequence continues at coordinate 2,325,026 of NW_008338126.1, read as the reverse complement.
GTGAAAAAGAGACCAGAATCTCTTGTACTGATTGCATAGGCCTTTCTTTCTGCATCCCTGCAGAGACAAACCCAGTTACAATAGTCACTGTCCTGGGAAGCTCCATGCTCTAGCAGCCCCCTTGAGTCTTACAGTTAATTGGTATTCTTCACAGGCAATATGCTAAGTACCAAGCGACCATAAACACGGCCATTTTTATCATAAGCAATGTTGCCTAGCAACATAGTTGACATACTATCTTTATCAGGTTTCCAGGGGAACAAAGCTGAGAAGTGAGTGGAAGGTTCAGATGCTCATGCATCAGGCAAAAGGGTTTCATTAACCCTTTAGCTCACTGCCAACTGCCCATGACAGGAGTGTCAGGAGTGCCATAGGCTAGTGTCTGTTGGAAGTGCTGCTTCCTGCCCAGGTCTAGAGCTGTATTGCTTGGGATTTTGTACGAAGGGCCAGATCCAGGCTCCAAAGGACTCTGTTGACTCAACTCTTGCTCCTCAGCATTGGGGAATGAGACTAGCTTTGGAGACATTGGATGTGGTCACATCTTGCCTCTGCAGCCTGTTAGCTGCATCATCTCACACTGGTAGGTTTTACTCCCCTGAGCCTGCATTTTGGCTCTATAAAATGAGAGTAAGAATTCAGTGACTTTGAGTGTTTCCAATTCTTGTCTGCATCTGTATCCCCAGAGATTTGCCTAGAGCTTGGTGTATGATCTGTTCAATAAGTATTTGCTAAAGTAATCAATTGTATGAAAATAAAGGACCTGGCCTGAGATCTGGAAATAGGGCTTTCAATCATTGTCAGTCTCCTGCTTCATGGAGAGTGTTTTCTGGACCATTCCTTGGTTGACATGTCCTCAGATATATCAGTTCATTGACTTTGTACCTTCCCCTAGCCCTGAAACCTTTTGCTCCTGTCCTAGGCACCAGTAACTATCCTTTTCTCCCTTAGCAATGGGGCAGAGATGTGGAGACAGTTGATACTGAGAAAGCCCAGCTGTGATGTCCGGGACCTGCTGGATTTGCTTCTGAACAGCCTGAAGGAGAAGCCCATTACTAAGAAGGGTCGGGCCTCCATTGTGCCCTTGGCGGTGAGGAACAAGCCCCCTAGCCACCTGCCTTTTCCCCTTCCTTTCCACCCCATTCAGCCTACTTGCTTGTAGGACCCCATCTTCCAAAGGCAGTGGGATCTGTGCTTTCCCAGGCTGAATTAGAGTTCTAGTCCCAATCTCCCAGAACATTAGGCCAGGCTTCAGCCAACAGTGCTAGGAGGATGGACCAAGTCAAGCCACTGGCCTCCCCTCCACCCCCAGGCAGCCAGTGGCTTGTGTGAGCTCCTGTCCGTCAACAGCTGTGTATGTCGAGTGAGGCGCATCTACCCTCAGCTGCTCCTGGCCCTGCTCATTCAGGTCCATTACCACATTGGCCTCAACCTGCCTAGCCGAGTGGCTTCTCAAAAGGATGCCAAGGATGCCGCGCAACCTCCTGTCTTCATACCTGTGTGGTAGGCCTCAGGGTATCTGTAGCCTGTTGTCCTGGCAGTGGGGAGGACCACCTGGCAAGGGCCCCTCAAACATCTTCAGGGCAATCGATCCACAGATATTGGCTCTGGGACTAGAGGAGGAAGTAGAAGCCCACTAAGAGAGGGTCTCATGTCGTCCAGGCTGGTCTTGAACTTGCCCTGTAGCTGAGGATGATCTTGAACTTCTTCTGATCCTCCTGCCTCTACCTCCTGAGTTACTGGGATTACAGGCGTGTACCACCATGCCCAGTTTATCAGGTTTTGTGGATCAAATCCAGGGCTTTGTGCATGTTAGGCAAGCATCCTACCAACTGAGCTATATCCCCATGCACTGGAAGTACATGTTTATTAGAGTTATACAACTGCTCAACAGCTGGTTCTGGGTGCCTTCTCTGTGTATCACCATTCTACTCAGTGCAGAATGGTAAGAAGGACTCGGGCATCTTGAGGAGATCAGCCTTCTACTCCCTGCTATCTCCAGAGGACTTCTTTGTATCAAATATGTATCCCAGGCCCATCACTGTTTTTATTATTAATTGGAATAATGAATGTACACCCATTTAAAAAAAACTCAAAGGACATTAAAATCAAGTCTCTTTTCCTGCCCATACCCCAGTTACTTTCCCCCAAAGACAAGCAGATTTTTCGTGCCCTTCCAGCAGTAGTTAATGCAGGATGAACACATGGATTTATGATCTCTTGTTATACCAGTGCTAGCCAATTACACAGGTACATGTTTGCTCTTATCTTGTACTCTATTTTGGAGATCGTCATTCACACAGTGGCCTCATTTTTTTGACAGCTGCAGGACATCCCTGTGTATAGAATTCCAGTATACTGGAATTTGTGCAGCCAGGCTCCTCCTGATTCAGATACTTCCCTGCCCTTTGCAGTTACAGAAGATGTTGCCGTGAGCTTGCTTGCATGGATGCACATGTATAATTCTAGATGTAGGATGGACTCCTGAAGGGGGGACAGATGCGTCAACAGGTCTCTGCATGGAAATGTTAAGGTGGAATAGGAATGTGTGGTAGAAAGAGTTCAGACCATTGAGTGATGAAAATTAACATGGAGGGCCCTGCAGGGGTGATGTATGACCATAAGGAAACAGAGTCTCCCTGCTACCCACAGAGGACTTGTTTGTATCAAGTATGTATCCCAGGCCCATCATTGTTTTTAATTATTAACTATAATAATGCATGTACACCTGTTAAAAAAGGAAAAACCTCAAAGGACATTAAAATCAAGTCTCTTTTCATGCTCATACTCCAGTTACCTTCCCCCAAAGACAAGCAGGCTTCTAGGACCTTGCTCATATGAACTTACAGCAATGGTGTCAGTATGCATAAGACCCATGGAAATTCAATCGGAGACAAACCCAATATAGAACTGAGGAAATAGGCAGCAGGCCCCCACCTTAGCTGAAGAACTATTGGCAGCTGGTCACTGCTGGGTGAAGGAAAGTTGATCTTCTTTAAGGGAGTGATGCCAGATAGGCTGAATAGGTTTCAGTGGATGAACTCACACCGAGGGACATCTGGGAACACAAAACTAACTCTATAGGCCTTAACATGTATAACAGAAGGCATGAAATCCTGTGGGCAGGCTATAGAGGGGTGCAGATAGGGGAGGGGGGTCTAAGTATGATTAAGATGTATGAATTACCAAAAAATTGCCCCAAAATTCAATAAAAATATACATTGAAAAAGAAAAAAGGAAGGAAGGGCCTGCTAAAGGTGCTTGCTATCAAGTCTGATGACCTGAGTTTAATCCCTGGGACCCACATGGTAGGGGAGAATTGTCTCTTACAAATTGTCTTCTGACCTCCACATGCACACTGTGGAATAAAACACACACACACACACACACACACACACACACACACACACACACACACCACACACACACACACCAAAGAGCAAAAGCTAGAGAAGCTAATTAAAATGGGTCTGGAGGACACCATCACCAGTTATGTGAGGGCCCTTCCCACACCCTTAGCACAATGCAGTACAGCACTTTTTTTGGGGCCTTCAAAGAGAATCACAGTTCTCTTGCCTCAGACTCTTGGGTGCTGGGGTGACCACCATACCTGTATAAACAATTTTTTTTGTAGTTTTACTTTGCATTTCTGTCATTTGGATGAAGTTGAGATTTAAATGTCATTTGTGTTTCCATTTATATGAACAAGTTGCTCTTGACCTTTGCCCACTTTTATTTAGGATTGTAGGGGATTTTTCTTATTAATTTGTGGGAACGTCTATTGTATTAAGGGAACTAGCCCTGTCATTGCTATTCCATTTTGACACTTGTGGTTATTTTATGGCTACTTTGCCACTCAAAAAGTTAAATATTTTACAGACTACATTCAGTGGCTTTTCTTTTCGATCCTTGTTATGTGTTATGATTAAAAGTACATTTTGGCGGGCAGAAGACAAGCCTCGTGGAACCGGAAGACTTTTGGCATAGCCCCGGTCTTTGGGTAACAGATTTAACCCTTTCATGGCTGGTTTTCGTGCTTGAGAAATGGGCCTCTGATTTCTACTGCATGGTTGTGAGGGCCAATAGGATCCCATCCCAGTGTGGGTGACACACTTGCTGTCTATGTGGCCCTCTAGCTCCTCTCATACTCCCAGAGACTGCTGGGTTCCTGGGAAACTGAACAAGGGTGGAAGTGCTGTAGTTGCAGTGGGAGGAACACAGATGGGGTGCATTCTTTCCATGGAGGATGGAGGGTTCGTCTCAGCTAAGGACCATAGAGCCACTGAAAGAAATACAGAGTGCCCACTCTGCTCACAGTACAGGACAGCCTACCCTACCCACAGCACCCATTCAGGTGCTGGGAATCAGATTTCAAGGTATCTTCTGCTCTGCTTTGCTGAGAAAACCTTCCAGGAGGGTGGAACTTGCATGGTGAGTGCCTGGAGACCAGCAGGGTCACTCTGCCACTCTGGCCTCCTGCTGGATAACTCTGCCTTTTCACAGGTGCCTGGCATCATCTGGAGTACTTAGAGGCCAGGCTTTGGGTGTGGGGTGGGGCAGAAGGATGAGAGCTAGGGTCATTTTTATCAAAATGTGGAGGCTGGCTGAGGACGTGAGGTGAGTCAGCACAGAGTGAACTTGGAATGGCTCAGCTTTGGCTTAAGTGCAGATTTATCTCCTTGCGTGATTATTTACAAAGCACCTTTTCTTACTGAGCTGTGAACTTTGTTCCTGTACTAACACAGAAGTGGAAGGTTGATAACCAAGTCTTTGGGAGCATGGCCTCGGAGGTGGGCTGTCTCAAGACAGTTGATGTGAAAGTGACTGAAACTGTCATCACAGAGGGGACTGTGCAGGAGGGGAGGGGTGTTGGGCTGCAGGGGCACTGATGGGGCCTCTCCTGCCCTAGGTGAAGGTGCTAGTGCTAGAAGCTGATAGGAGCTTTCTTCCAAGCCCACTCCTGAACAGCTTGGCTCATCCATCTAGGAGCAGGGACAGGGTGGAGGTGGGAGGTTGCATACCTGAAGTTCCCCATCCCTGACACTTCGGAATTGGAGGCTGAACCCAGGGTCTCACGCATGCTAAGTAACTCTACTGCTGAGTCATATCCATCTTTTTTACTTTTTTTTTTTTTTTAAACTTTTGAGACAGGGTCTCACTATGTAGTTTAGGCTGGCCTTAAACTCACTTTGTAACCCAGGCTTGGGTGTTGGGCCTTGAACTTGTGGTCCTTCTGCCTCAGATCTGAGCAACTGGCATTATAGGCCTGTGCCACCAGTCTTATTCTGTACTTTAAAAAATTTCCAGCCAGACATGGTGGCGCACGTCTTTAATCCCAGCACTCGGGAGGCAGAGGCAGGTGGATCGCTGTGAGTTCAAGGCCAGCCTGGTCTACATAGTGAGTTCTAGGACAGCTTGGGCTATAGGGAGACCCTGTCTCAAAAAGACCAAAAAAAAATTTTTTTTCCAGGTCTGGAGAAATGGCTCAGCAGTTAAGAGCACTGACTGCTCTTGCAGAGGACTCGGGTTCGATTCCCAGCACCCACATGGCGGCTATGAGGCCTAAACTAATTTAGTCAGAAGGACAAAATGGACTGTTTTTGCTTCTTGCCCCCCCATGTCGACTAAGTTCCAGGAGACTATGAACATCTCTCAAAATGTCTTTGAACTGTGGTGTCAGGCCTTGGGAGATTGCTCAATGGTTAAGAATACTGCTTGTTGTTGCAGAAGACCCAGGTTTGAATCCCAGCACCCACATGGAAGCTATCAACTGTCTGAAACTCCAGTTCCAGGGGATCCGACAGCCTCTTCTGACCTCTGCAGGCATTGCATGACACGGGTGTACTTACTTACATGCAGACAATACACACATACACATAAAATAAAAATAGTAAATAAAATATTTTTTTAAATTTCCATTTTCGTGTGTGTGTGTGTGTGTGTTTACATGTGCATGTGCCCATGGGTGGGTGTGCATGTGCATGTGTATGCGCACGTAGAAACCCAAGGTTGATACTGGGAGTCATCAGCTTTTCCATCTTATTCACTGAGGCAGGGTCTCTTAATCAAACCTAGAGCTTCCGGATATGGTTAGTCTGACTAGCCAGTTTGTTCTTGATCCCCATCTCTGCCTTCTGAAGCTGCAGTTACAGGCTGCCACCACACCCACTTGGCATTTGTGTGTGTTCTGGGATCTGAATTCCAGTCCTCATACTATATGATGAGCGCTTAACTACTGTGCCATCGCCTCAGTCTAGTCTTGTACTTTTGAACACAGGTCTCATCACACTGAACTCTTCTTCCTTAAAAAACAAAAACCAAAAACCAACCAAACAAAAAACCCATCAAAATTAACAGCCAATTCCCAGGGATTTCTTGATTCTAAAAATGTGTTGTTTTTCTTTGTGGTACTGGGTATTGAACTCTAGTACTTACACATGCTAGAAAGTACTTCACCACTGAGCTACATTCCCAGCCTTTGACTTTTTGAGACAAGACCTCACTTTGTCACTCTGGTTTTCCTGACTTTGAAGCTCTTCTGCCTCTGCTTCTGGAGTGCTGATAGTGTAGTGGTCTGCTACCAAGCATGGATTAAAATGTACTTGTCTTGAATCCTGAGAATTAGAAGCTCTCAGGTACCATCTGAATCTATACAAGGACACCATGACCTCTTCAAGTAAACGTTTAGGTTTCTGGAAAACTACTCTATTCATTATCTTCTTTTAATAGTCTATATTCACAGTCCTGGGCCCTCTAATGACGTTTTGGTCAATGACTGGCTGAATCTATGATGGTTCCCCTAAAACTGTAGCGGAGCCCAGTGTATAGCAGGCAGCACCATCTAGGCTGAGTAAGTACATTCCACGATGCTCACAGCTCACATGTCCCCAGCTCCTGAGACCTATCCCAACAGTCCACTGTGTGTGACTTCCCACCCAAAGGGATGGCACTAGGCTGGGCCAGGCACCCAATCAGATGTCAGCAGGTGTCAGCACCCTCCTTGGGCTATTCAGACCTCTGAACTCTGCTCAGTCCCATGGCTGTGACAAATTTCCCAGGAGCTTCAACTAGGTATTCAGATGGGAGTCCTTCCCGAAGGGTCCTAAGACAGAAAGGAGTCTCGGGTCTGGGCAGGAGGCTGAGTGCCCAGGAGAGCAGAGAGGACTGTCCCATCAGCCACCAAGACAGCCACAACTTGATGGGGAGCAGAGAGGGAGAGAGGCAGGATGCAGGAGGCCTGGCCAGTTAACCTCTCCAGTGAGCAAGACCTCAGAGAAAAGAGAGGGTCGAAGCCTCTTTTTCAAGGGGGAGGGGGCAGTTCTTCTGTTTCTTCTCTTGTTCTGAAAGTAACATTTTATTTGTAAAGAGCCACCCTTTGTGGATCCAACCCATACTGTTATCTAACAGTAGTGCGGTGGAGAGAAGCTCCTGGGGATGGATGGTAGCAATGGCAAGAGGGGCAGGTGGCGCACAGCCTGGCTGCCAGGCATATGGTGGACATGAGCTCTTACCCCCTTGTCTTGGCAGCTGGATGGTGAAGGTGGTGAAAACTCTGCTGCTGAAGATGGGCTGCTCTTATGAGGCCATGTTTTTGGAGGACCACAGTGGCTGGGAGCTCATGGTCCAGGCACAGAACCACCACCGGGGAGTGTCCCTGCTGGCAAGGTGAGGTGGGGCACCTCAGTGGGATAGGGTGGGGAGAGGTGGACCCTCCAGATCTTCAGAAAAACCTGAGACTGTACCTCTGAGCCACTTTTTGCTCCTTTACCACCTCTCTGCATCTTGCTGATACTGTCCTCCTAGGTGGAGGGACAACACAAATGTGAGAGATGACACTCAATTTAGTACCCAAACTTTGTTGTAATGGTTCCTGGAGTTCCTAAAAATGCTTTATGGTGCTCCCTTTCTTGGGCTGGCGAGATGGCTCAGTAGATAAAGGCAATTGCTACTAAGACTGATGACCTGAGTTTAGTTCCCTGGACCCACATAGTATAAGCAAAAACTGATTCCCACTGGTTGTCTTCTGACCTCCACATACATACACATGCACATGAAATACATAAAATGTAAAAATACACTTCCCTGGAGCTGGAGAGATGGCTCAGTTAAGAGCACTGGCTGTTTTTGCAGAGGACCTACATGGTAGCTCATAATGGTGTGTAACTCCTGTTCTAGGGAGTTCCAACACCTTCTTCTGGTCTCCATGAGCATTGCACACGTATGATATACTTGCATTCATGAGGGCAAAGCACTTATACACATAAAAGAAAAATAAGTAAAATCTTAAAAATATCTAAAGTCACAAAAGCCTTACTTAAAACTTAATATTTTTAAAGTTTTAATTTAATTAATTTTATTTTATATGTATGAGTATTTTGCCTGCATATATGTAAGTGCATCCATGCATGCAAGGCTTTTGGAGGCTAGAAGAGGGTGTTGGATCCTCTGGAACTGGAGTTACGAATGGTTTTTAGCCACCATGTGGGTGTTGGGAACTGAACCTGGGTCCTCTGCAAGAGTAATCAGTGTTCTTAATAGCTGAACCATCTCTCCAGCCCCTACTAATGCACATTTGGCACAGGAACATGCTTAGGTCATTTACCCAAGGTCACACAACTAGGAAGTGGTAGAGTGAAAAAATGACCTCCTGGCCAAGATTGGAGCTTCCTTTCTAAACACACACCCTCCCTTGGCTGCTGAGTGGACCTCTTGACTTCAATGCTGCAATTCCCACCAGGAGAGACAACCACTTGATGGAGCAGCAGGGGCCATGCAAAGAGGGTCTGCATGGATGGTCTCACTTTGGTTTTCACCAGGACCAACGGAGCAATGCTATGACTCTCTCGGGGTTAAACAATAGGAAGTTGGGGGCCAGAGACATTAAGTTCCTGATCCAAACCATACAGCAAGTGCTGGGTCAGGGTTTGAACCCAGGTTGTCTCATTTCATTTCCGTACATGACAGCCTCTTTCCCAGATTCAGTGACCTTTGGAGCACTGTGTATGGTCCTCATGCGAGAGTACGCATCAGTCATCTTGTCCTGCCGTGCCGTGCCCTTAGTTCCTGCCTCAGTGGGTCTTAGGCAAGGGTCCGGAGAATGTGCATTTTGGCAGTTTCCCATGTGGCACTGATATTGGCTATGGGTGGGGGCACTTTGATCACCCATGGCTCAACGGGATAAACTGGGTAGCTGGAGCAGGAGCCCTCAGTTGGGGATGCAGCTGTGTTGCTTCGAAGCTCTGGGAGCTGATCCATTCCCCTCAGAGCCTGGGTTCCCTCCTCTGTGGACTGGGGTTCATCATAGCAGCCTGTCTGGAAGGGTGAGGTGAGGATAATGTGAAATGACAATGTTCTCCTGCTGCCAACGGCCTCAGTCAATGCTCCCACTTTCTTCCTCTTGCCCCTGCCTCCTGCTTAGTCCTGGGCAGCCTGACAGGATAAACCTCAGCTTGTCTCTCTTACTGATTTACTCTGTACCCTCAGCCGAGTCTCCTTCCGGCTCTGGGTCTCACTTTCCCCATCGGTGTAAAGAAGCAGTTAAAGGCAATGGACTCTCAGATACTACCAGGTGGGAAAGCTGGGCTCACAGGAAGTCATGTGATGCTGGCTTGCCAGGATTTGCAGTGTCACAGTCAGACTCCCCAGCTGGCAGGTCCTGTGGGCCTGGGAGCCTAAGGCCCCCTCCCTCTCCCTCAGGGCCATGGTGCACTACTCCTGCCAGGAGCTCTGCCGCGTCCTCTACTTGCTCATCCCGCTCCTGGAGCGAGGCGACGACAAACACAGGATCACCGCCACCGCCTTCTTTGTGGAGGTACTTCTCGGGGCCTGGGAACCCAGTGAGGGCTGGTCAGGTCCTCAGCTCTCTATGTGGTTGAGAAGACAGAGCACACCCCACTTATAACGTAGGGTACTATAGTGTGACTTGTGCTAAGCTGGAGGCAGTTGTAGGAGAGCAGGAGATTTGAGGGAGGGGCCTCTGGGAGGGCCCAGGGTACACATCATGGTAATTTATCCTAGGGTACAGTACTTTACAGTTTCCAAAGCCTCACCAGCTGGGACCTTCTATTTCCTGACGGTGAATGCACCTGTTTGTGGTACTTCATTCAAGCCAGATGGGCTTCTGTGCCTGGCAATTTTGTAGGTCTCCTAGCTTATTCAGGGTGGAGGATGCATCTGAAGCCCCTTGTGGAGGAAGAAGAAGATTCCACTGTATGCTACACTGCACTTTCATCATCCCTTTATCCACTGAGTGATACTGTAGGGCCTGCTGTGACCACAGCTTACTGGCCTGACAGTTGTCATGCAGGAGGCTTCAGGGTTTCACCAGTCTTTAAAATGGGACTTAGTGGCAGGAGGTTCTCTGCCTAGGCAATGGGAAAGATAGGAAGGCTTCCTGGAGGAGGTTATGTTTGAACTAGATCTTCAATAGGTGAGTATAGTTTGCCAGAGGTGCAATCAAGGCACTTCTTTAGCTTTTCTGACTCTCCAGACTCTGAGTCTGGTGAGAAGGACCGTGTCTGGTTTATACTGCAGCACCCCCAAAGCAGGGATTGGCTGGCAAGTGAGTGCTTGAGTGGACACTTTACTTGGTTCTCTAGCACCAGAAGAATGTGTCATCTCCAGGGAAGACAGACTGGTCTTGGGGTCAGGAGTCTGTGGTTCCAACCCCAGCTCTGCCTAGTGCTGCTTCTGGTCTCCGTGATCCAGGGAGGGAGAGAGAGGGAAGGTATCATTCTTGCAATCTTATCATGTGCCAAACACAGCCCTAGTGTCAACCCAGCATCTGTATAGCAACCCTTCATAGAAGGAATTGCGTTGCTCAAAGACAGGTGAGGTCAAAGTCTTTTTTCAAGGTCACTCAGCTGAGGGAGTTCAGAAATTCTCTCTGCGTTTGCCTGACTCAGTCCTCTATCCCACTTCAGGTAAAGGGATGCCCCTCAGGCTTTTCCTACCTTCCCAGAAGAGAAGCCTGTGTCTTAGTGGAGCCAGCACCTTTGTGTTCTCTGTACTCAGGTGTCCCTGCTAGACACCCAGAGCTCACGCTGTTTCTCCCAGTGATGAGCAAACTCATCAAGGGGCCTGTGGGACGCCTGGCTATGTCTCAGTTTCCTTACCTGTCATCTGAGCACCGTGAATGGGCTACCTCATAGAATTTCAGTAAGGATGACGTGTTCACTTAAAGATCTTACAGCAGAGCCTGGTGTGTAGAAAGAGCTCTCTGTGAGTCTAGGGTTCCAACCACAGCTCTGCTATGATCAGCTAAGCATAGTGTCTCATGCTTGCAATCCCAGAACCTGGAAGGCTGAGGCAGGAGGGTTACTGTGAGTTCAAGGCTAATCCTGGGCTACATAGTGAATTCCAAGTAAGCCTGGGCTACAGAGCAAGACCCTGTCTCAAAAGACTAACTAATTAAATTAAATGATCAATACTAGTCAGGGGATGTGGTTCAGTGGTAGAGGGCTTACCTGGCACATGTGAGACACTGGGTCTGATTTTCAACACTGCAGGTAAAAGGTAGAGGAGATGTTGTTCTCCTCTGTCCCAGGCCTCACCCACAGCCTGCTGCATAGCAGACTTGAGTAGCATGCGTGGATAGGCAGAGGCTGGCAGTGGTGCGGTCCTTCCTCCTCCCTTCCCTCTCCTCTGCTTAGCCAGCCATCCTGACCGCTCCTCTAGCTCCCCTTGTCCCCAGGGCTCCCCATCTCAAAGACATGGCTGTTCATAGACAGTGGCTATCAGGCAAGGGGATGAGGATGAGGTGGTGAGAACCAAAGCCTATTGGCTATTGAAGACAGGGAGGGTATGAGGCAGAGGAAGATGAGGCTGATGCTTAGTTTTTGGCTGATGGTAATGCTAACCCTGCAATGGGGCCATGGAAGAAGAGCAGTCCACAGGAGGGGAGGATCCAAATTTCATGTTGGATTTGAGTTTAGATTACAAGTACTCCCTAAACACATATTCCACTCCAGAGCTTAGGTTGGTGATGGGCCCAAAGGAGGGCCTGCTGGGTTTTCACACTATAGGAAGTCTGCAGGTGGCTGGGGACAAGGCAGATAAGGCACTGAGGTCAGCTGCCACCTCAGGAGGATACACAGGGTTCCCAGGGCCCAGGGAAGACTGTTAGCCCGAAAAGGCGCAGAAAGGGTTAAGGAGGCTGAGTTTGGAAAGAGCAATGCAAGGTGCGGGGCGTGGGAGTGTAGCTGGTCGTTCTAGTAAAACGGCACCCTGCTAGCAAGAAGGAAAATTAGCCTGGTCATTTGGGAAATGAAAGACAACTAGTTAGTATAAGAAGGTGGGGGGCAGGGTCGATGTGCCATGAAGGACGCCACAGGGGCAAGCAGGAGCCAGGGGCCAGACAAGGAGGGGCACAGGGAGAGACATGTTTGGTTAACCCAGAAGTGTCTTATGAATATTAGATGGAAAGTGGTAACAAACTGTCACTTTTCCCAGTCTGAAGCTCTGGGTAGTCACTCTGTAGGGAAGACAGCCATGTGCCCTCAGCCTAGGAGTTAGTGCTGTTTTGCTCCCTCAGCTCCTCCGGATGGAGCAGATGCGCCGCATCCCAGAGCAGTACTCCCTGGGGCGGATGGTAGAAGGCCTGAGCCACCGTGACCCCATCATGAAGGTTCTGTCCATCCGGGGCCTGGTCATCCTGGCCCGTAGAGCTGATAAGGTGAGTAGAGGGTAGAGAGAAACTTGGCTCCTCCAGGCTCTGGCCTAGAGGGAGCCGGAGCTTGGTTGTCACAGCTCAGATCCTGGTAGCTAGAACCAGAGCCCATTTCTGCCTAGCCTCAATGATCCCATCTATAAAATGGATCTGTCACTGTAACCTACATATTCTATTCTTTTTCAATAGTTCCTAATCCAAATTTTTCACAAAGACAGTGTGTAGGAGGAGAGAGGGTGGCAGTAATTATTCCTATCTTATAGGTCAGGAAACCTAGATGGATGGTATAATGTGCACGTACAATGTGTACGAAGTGTGTTTTTCTCTCCTGGGCACTGTTTCAGCTTGCAGCATAGCCAGGACAAAGGGACAGGACATAGACTTAAGAAGCTAACTCGTAATGTAGGGTATCATCTACCTGGTGCCAGAGAAGGGGATAAGCAATGAAAGGCTCTGGGCCCCAGGGTAGGAGAGGAAACAAGGAGCTTCGGGAGACATCTGGAGCTGGAGAGAGGGCGTTCAGGACAGGCGGCAGCTGGAGCTGGAGGGAGGGCGTTCAGGACAGGAGACAGCTGGAGCTGGAGGGAGGGCATTCAGGACAGGAGACAGGGCACAGGCAGTGCCTGGTGTGAGAACGGGTTCACCCTGGTCTTGCTGAATGGGAGGCTGGGTCTTCACCCTAGGCGGAACCCCCTCTCATGCTTTTGTCCCACAGAGGGCCAAGGTGCAGGCCCTGATGCCCTCCCTGGTGAAGGGCCTGAAGAACATGGATGGGGTACTGGTGGTGGAGGCTGCCCATGACCTCAAGGCCATCTTCAAGGGGCAAGGCTGGAAGCTGGCAGCTAGCTCAGTCTATGTGGAAATGCTGCAGATCCTGCTGCCTCACTTTAGTGATGTATGGAATCCAGTGGGGTAAGGGGGGTTGGAGAGAAGAGTGTCTGCCATGACCCTGGGGTTCCAGTACTCCCCCTTTGCCCTACCATGCTGGGGCTTGGGCAGAACTGATCCAGACCAGAGGAAGGGGTACCTTGTCCAAGTTGCTTCTCCAGGAGGAGTTTTTA
>NW_008338126.1:2298613-2308404 GCF_000622305.1 Nannospalax galili | reverse complement strand
GAACTCACCAGCGAGAGAGAAGGCAAGCAGCAAAAAGCCCCATGTTCTCCTCTGCCTTGGCCTTTTATACCGGCTGCCATCAGAAGGTAACACCCACATTTAGGGTGTGTCTTCCAGCTTCAGATGATCCAATCAAGAAGATCTCTTTCATTTCATTTAATCCCAGATCCAGTCAAGCTGACACCCAGGATTAGCCATCACACCAGGCGTGGTGAAAAGGGACATGACATTGGGCCAGGCAGTTTTCAGTCCAGCATATCCATAACTTGGGAGTAAACCTTTCCCATCTGAAGCAAGACCTGGGTGGTAATCAGTGGCTCCTGACCAACTCTTCACAAATGTACAAAGGAGCAGACAGTTGTAAGATTGGGTAAAGTGCCAGGAGCCCCTGTTAGAAGTGATGCTGGAGCTCAAGGCCTCTGCAATCAGTGTCTACCATTATTACCATCATTTTCCAGAAGGAAAACAAGTCTGCAGGAAGTGTTGCCAAGGTCACTAATTCAAAGGCCACCAATGACTGACAATGATCTCTTGGTTGAGTGACGTGGAAGTAGAGTATCACCCCACTGAAGGCAGCTCATCATGTGGGCCCCTCTTGCCACAAGAAAAGCTAGAAGCTTACATTTTTTTTTTGTTTTTTTTGAGACAGGATCTCCCTGTAGCCCCAGCTGTCCTGGAACTCACTATGTAGACCAGGCTGGCCTTGAACTCACAGAGATCTGCCTGCCTCTGCCTCCCAAGTGCTGGGATTAAAGGCATGTGCCACCACGCCCGGCGAAGCTTACATTTTTATGAGATTTTAACTAACAATCAATTTAGCTTATTTGAAAGTGCTGGGTTGGGCCTGGGGAGATAGCTCAGTTGGTAAAGTGCTTGCTTTGCAAACATGAAGACTTGAGTTCAATCCCCAAGAGCACATGTAAAAAAAAATCTGGGTGTGGTGGTGAGCAATTGTAATCTTAGCGCTGGGTAGGCACAGGCAGGAAGATCCTTGGGGCTCACTGGGCAAGCATCCTAGCCTACTTGACAAACTCCAGGCCAATGATAGACTCTGTCTCAAAAAGCAAGGTGGACAATGTGCCTGAGGAATGACAGCTGAATTGTCTCTGGCCTCTAGGTACATATGTACCCCTGTGCACTCCTGTGTACACACACACATACATGTATGTACCCTTACACATAAACATTCGCACACACATATACACATGCACACAAAATAAAACACTGTGCTAAAGTGAGTATAATACTAGCACTTGAGAGGCTGAGGCAGGAGGATTGCTATGAATTTGAGGCCAGCCTGGACCACAGAGTAAGACCCTGTCTCAAAAAAAAAAAAAAAAAAAAGGCCTACACAAAACAGATTCTGGAGGAATAGCTCAGTGGTTAAGAGCACTGGCTGCTCTTCCAGAGGACCCAGGTTCAATTCCTAGCACCCACATGGCAGCTAACAACTGTCTATAATTCCAGGTCCAAGGGATCTGACCCTCTTCTGGCCGCCACAGGCTTTGCATGACATGTGCACTTATATACATGCAGGCAAAACACTCATACACATAAAATAAAAATAATTCCCAACCCCCCCCCACAAAAACAGTAAAAAAATATTAAAAAAACCACTCTGCTGGGCATTGCTCTGTAGGCTGCTTAGGGATTGTGGCTGCCAGTTTGTGACCTCCATTGCAGGGCCCCTCTGGATTCTCATTTTCTTTTTTGTTTTCCAGGCCATCAAAAACTTTGCTTGTAAGAAACTTAGCTTTCTGGGATGCGGATATAGCTTGATTAGTAGAGTACTTGCCTAGCTCAACCCTGAGGCCCTGGGCTCAACCTTTACCACTGCATAAACCTGGCTTGGTGGTGCATGTCTGTAATCCCAGCAAGAGGCTAGTCTGAGTTTCAAGAAGCCCTGTCTAAAAAAAATAAAGAAGAGCTGGGCGTGGTGGCGCATACCTTTATTCCCAGCACTTGGGAGGCAGAGGCAGGAGGATCTTTGTGAGTTCAAGGCCAGCCTGGTCTACATAGTGAGTTCAGGTCAACTGGGACTACAGGGAGACCCTATCTGAAAAAGACAAAAAAAGTAAAATAAAATAAAAAATAAATAAAAATAAAAAAAGAAGAATGAATAAAAGTTACTCTCTAGTTGTAGCTTTAAGAAGGGATCAATGACCTATTGTCAATTCATTAAGTAATTAATTACTTTAGCAGTTTCTGAGCACTAGCTCCAAGATAGGCCCTGTCCAGAGTGTGAGGACTGAACAGAATGAGAAGGTCCCTAATCTTGGGAGCCCTCCATATGTAATGGGGGAGAGGGTACAAATAATTACAACCCAAGGTTCCAGATGCCATGGCCAAGGATGTGCAAGATGCTGCGGAAACATTAAGGATGGTGGGTGAGTGGTGCCTGAGAGTCATGGAAGGTTTTGGGGTGGGAGGAAGCCTCTGAACTGCGACTGGAAGGTTGAGAAACAGTTTTTCAGGTGGAGTGGAAATAGAACTGTGAATAGGAGCAATCACCTGTACGAGCACAAAGCTGGATGTGGCAGGCCATGTCTTTGTTGTAGTGTATCAGCATTGTGAGTGTGGGCAGTGGAGGCAGTGGAGGGAGGAAGGGATGGTAGACTCACAGTATGATTGTGAAGGCTTTGCTGTCCAGGCCAGGAATTCAGGCCTTGGCCTTGACCTGCAGAGGTTGTCAACAGGAGAGTGCTCAGGTCTGTTTTCTTTTATTTCCCTCAGCAGCCTTTCAGCTGAATTTCTGCTCTCAGTTCTTTGCATCAGACCCATCCTATTTCTATCAGACTATCTTTCCCAAAGCACTGTTTTGTGACTGCTAGTCAAGAGTCGATGTTGGCTTTCTATTTTCCAATGTGTGAGGAAGCCTTATTTCTGTCTGGCTTTTAAAACTCCCAAATCTTCCAGCTTATTTCCCATTGTTCTCTGTAGCTCCAACCTCCACTCTGGTCAGACCTGTCTTGCTATAACTGTCATGCCCCTTCCCTTGCATACTATGCCCAATGCCATCTCTGGATGGATCTACATTTTGGAACTTTCCCTCCATCACAGCAGGGGGATGGATTGAGAGGAGACACCCAGGGATGGAATGTCATTAGAAGACATGGTTGCTAAGACAAGATGAGGTCTGGCTCCTGGAAGCCTCTAGGCAGAGAGTGGGCAATAGGGATGTTTAGGAGCTGGGCCAGGGCAGTGCTGTCAGGCAGAATCACTGCCCTAGCTTTAGGTGGTAGGCCCAGCACTATAGGGGTTTCTCTTTGACCCAGGTGAACTCACATCGAGACAGCGTCTTCACCTTCCTCAGCCAGAGCCTGGAGTATGCCAAGAACTCACGGGCCTCCCTCCGGAAGTCCTCTGTCATCTTCATAGGTACCTGTTCTAGCATAAGCAGTCCTTCCAAGGCTCTGCATGTTCTCCAGCCTGCAGTTCAAACAATCCCAACCTCTGCCCTTTGGGGGAAATTCAATTGCAGATTCTGCTTTCTTAGTATCTCTCATAAGATCCTTCTCATGACATTCAGGACTCTCTCTCCCACCCCACTGTAATACTGTCTAATACTTCTCTCCCCTGCCTAAATATTGCATTCTTTGCACTAAGGGCAGGAGACTTTGCTGCAGAGAATCCTGGATGTGGTGACCTCTGTAAAGTGATATTTCTTTTAGTGTATGCTCTTAATTCATTTGTTCTCTCTCATACACCCATCCATCCATCTACCCATCTATACATCCATTAACCTATCTACCAATCCACCCATCCATCCATCTACTCATCCACTCATTCTTCTATCCACCTACCCATCCAATTATCTATCCATTGATCCATCTAACTATCCACCTACCAACCCACCCACCCATTCATCCATTGCCCATCCATCCACTCACTAATCCATCTATCTACCCATTGACTCACTCACTCATACATGCATCTATCCACTCATCTTTCTATCCATTCATCTGACATGTCCTTGTTGTAGAGCATGTGAGTGTGGGCAGTGGAGGCAGTGGAGGAAGGAGGGGATGGTAGACTTACAATATGATTGTGAAGGCTTTGCTAGTCAGGCCTGGGAATTCAGGCTTTGGCCTTGACCTGCAGAGGTTGTCAACAGGAGAGTGCTCAGGTCAGTTTTCTTTTATCTCCCTCAGCAGCCTTTCAGCTGAATATCTGCTCTCAGATTCCCTGGGGAAGTAGGCAGAGGAAGCAGTACTTCCCCATGTCACAGATCAGGAAGCTAAGTCTCTTGAGAATCTGCCCCCTTATCAAAATGAAGCTCTCCTTTCACACCCTCATTTGTGGGGCTGGGGGAGGGCAAGGAGATTCTGTGAAGCATCTGGTCCAATGGTGGAAGGGGCAAGTACCATGTCAGGAGGTAGACGCTTTCACCTCTTCGATTATCCAGGATCCCTGGTATCCTGCTTGGAGGACATCATGACCAAAGAGCAGCTGAATGGAGTGAAAGCCAGTAAGTCATGCCCTGGGTTGGTGAGATCTCTGGGGTTGGTGGGAGGTAGTGAGACTACGAGCAGAATTACAGTGGTTAACGGGAAGGGAAGAGACATAGTTCAGGGCAAGAGTCCTAAGGTCAGTTTTGTTGGGCTAAGTTTTATCCAGTGAGTGCAATTAACACCAAGAGGCATAATGCATAAACTCTTAAGGGGGCACAGGTCCATTTTGCAACTGAGGGAGCTGATGGGAGCATGAAAGTGGGCTGGAAAAATCCAGGAAGGCTTCCTAGAGAAGGTAAGGTTTTAATGCAGCCGTGAAAGATGTAAACAATTTGAAAAGGGAAGAAAGTGAGGGGAGGAGATGCCACACAGGGTGTCTAAGCCAAGGCTAGGAGATGGGAAGGAAGGACGGGGTATGACATCCACCTAGGGAGGGTCCTTGTCTAAACAAGTGGCTTTTCTCCTTCCCTGACCCAGCCCTGGGGAACTTGAGACACGATCCAGAAGCATCAGTGTGCATCTATGCAGCCCAGGCCCAGGACCACATCCTGGCCTGTTGCAGGCAGAACTCTTGGCCTCTGCCACATGGGGATTCGTGGGTGTGTGACCTATCCAGCACACACCGCTGGAGCTCCAGCTGTGAGAACCTGCCTACCTCCCACCAGCGGCGCTCCTGGATCATGCAGGCCCTGGGCTCCTGGAAAATGTCCTTGAAGCAATGATATGTCAGAGTCCCCAGCCCTTCCCAGGCTGTCCGAGGGCAGCAGTTCACTATGAATATCATGTGGTCAACCTCTGCATCCATAGGGCTTCCTCATGGGAGGTGCTCTGGGCTTTGTGCAGCTGTCACTCTGTGACAAATCTGTGAAAGGAGCATGGCCTTCATTTACTCATTTGGTTGACATTTACTATTCACACAGGCTGTGTTGTGCACTTTGTATAATGGGAAACTGAGGCTCAGAGAAGTGAAGTGGGTCTACCAAGGCCACATAGTAAGTCTGTTGGACATCTTAATCTCCCCTCCCCCAATGATAAGAACAGATGATGATTTAGGTGGCCCTTGAGACAGCAAGGGAGAAAAGGGATTCTTTCCACTCTATGACATCATGCATATTCAGGAGCCACGGGCTCTGGGTCCCATCCCTTGGGTCTTTGGTCATCATAAATTCTAGAAGCACCAATTGAGACAGTTCCAGGTACCACCGATGCAGACAGAAAGGAGACCAGGCCGAGACCCTGGGCATCATAGTCTGATGCAGTAATTCTCAAATGCCTTTGACCACAAGGAATATTTAATGAGCTCTGGAGACATTTCTGGTTGTTACCACCTAAAGGTAATGATGTCATTAACATCTGGTGAGTAGGGGCCAGATATCGGGCATGCCGCTAAATACCCTACAGTATGCAAGCAGCAAAACTGTCAAAAATGCTAAGGTTGAAAATTTTTGGTCTGGTGGAAGATTCAGAGACATTTAAAGGCACCAGGAGCTCACCTGACAGGCATGGGGGTTGTGGTATCCAGAGGCTGCATGTGTTAGCGGGGCTTGGGGTGTCAAAGAAGAGACCACTTAGGGGTTTGGAAAGATGACCTCATATGGGCATCTATGGAGGGGAGCAGGGTACATGACACCAAGAACCAACTGTAGATTCATGGTGAGATGGAGCCTAAAGAGGAGAGATGTGAGAGGACCAGATCCTAAAGACTTGGAGGCTGTGTGAAGGAGGTAGACTTCATTCAGAGGGCAGTGGGGAGGCCTGGTAGTGTGCCAAGAAGGGAGAGGTATGGACAGATGTCAGCTTCAGAAAACTCCTTGTGGGATACAGGAACTCCTAGGCACTGCTGGTGAGGCCGATAGATTGATGCAGCTATTCTGGATATGAGTCTGTCACTAGCGAGCCATAGTAAGTTTATGAATATTCATGATCCAGTGGTTCTACTTGTGAGAACACCTCTTAGGGTAACCTTCCCACAGGCCCATAAAGAGAGTGGTATTCTCTGTGAGGGCAGGGAAGGAGACAGACTGGGTACTCATCCTTGGAGAGTGAGTGAGCTCCTTGAAGTCTCACATACAGTTACAGGCAGTGGGAGTAGATTTATCTGCATGGATAGAACCACAAACCTAGTGCTGAGTGAAAAAGTGTGCTAAAAATGCATGTACAATTTTGCTTTTTGAGACAGGGTCTTGCTATCTATAGCCTAGGATGGTCTTGAACTTATGATCCTCCTGCTTCAGCCTCCTAAGTGTTGGGATTACAGGCATATGTCACCAGGCCTAAGAATTCACACTAAAAATATTTTATATTCTTTTAAAAAAGTTATTTATGCTGGGTGTGGTGGCGCACGCCTTTAATCCCAGCACTCGGGAGGCAGAGGCAGGTGGATCTCTGTGAGTTCAAAGCCAGCCTGGTCTACATAGTGAGTTCCAGGACAGCTGTGGCTACAGGGAGACCCTGTCTCAAGAAAACCAAAAAAAAAAAATTATCTATTGAAAATTTCATACAGGCATATAAACATATAGGGTGTTTTGATCAAATCCATGCCCACTTCCTCCCCTCCAACTCCTCCCATATCTCCCCATCACTTTTTTCTGATAACTTCACGTACTCTTTCTTCTTTTTGCTACTCCAACATTCCCCCTTCTGAAGAGGTAACCCTAAAATATTTTAAAGATTAGATAAGAGCTCCTGAATACTTTCAACAGTTTTGGCCTTTGGAATGGAGTATGTTGCTAAGAGACTCAGGGTCATTTTGACGTTTAGCCGAAACGGGCTACTTTTCTTTGGGGTCTTTTTACACTAACTGCCTAGTCAAATCCTACCTCCTATTCTTATCACCCCATCCTCTGAAGAGGTTACCCAACTTGTGGATAGGGAATCGGGACACAGACTGCTCTGGCTTCTTCCCTTATGATTAGGAATGCAGGGTGAGGCAATTGGGTACCCCTTCAGTGGGTCTATCGAAAAGACTCCCACACTGTGTAACTCTTATCTGTAGGGGGAAAAAAAAGGTCCTTGACTGGTGAATAGGAGATGTGAAGGAGAAGTAAAGACAAGAGTAACTAGCATTACAAGTTCCAGACAGGGAACTAGAAAAATGTCAGAACAGGGCAATTTTCAAATGTTCATATGAGAGTCCATTGGAATCTCTTGACAAGGGCTTCCAAAAGCATCCCTCTATTGGGTTCCTCCTCATTTTTCTTTTGTCTTCCAAGGCTGGACTCTAGAGTGATGGATTCAGGATTTGCTCTCAGGTATTTTGATAGCTGTTGGAGTTGTTAGAATCAGTGTCAGTTCCCTCTCAAAGGCTTCTAGATAGGGGGAGAAAACAAATTTATCCATCATCTTAGAACAATAGCTGGTTGTCTCCCTTAGCTACAGTACTGCAGACCAAGATCTGAAGTCTTATATCTGAGCAGCAGTTTCTGATTCAGAACAAAATCATCAATGAGAAATAATTGCCTAAATAACTTTTTATATGGACTTAAGCCTAATGTCTTAGAAGTGTAATCCTTTGAACTTTTAAAGAAATATACTGATGAATTTACTCTTTGGTTATACTTTCCTTTTGGGTGTCCATACAGTTGGCCCAAATAAATCAATTTATATTTATACTTAAGGCTGTTTGAGGATCTGTTCCTCAGGGGTCACATGAGCTTGGGAGGAGCCCCTGGGTCCTTTCTTTTACCAGTTCCATCGATAAGTCAAAGGTCCTGTTCCACCATGGCTGGCTTTACTTGGAAGTATGAAGGAAGTACTTCCCCGCCTCTTTGTAGATGGGACACTGGTTCAAGTCCATCTGGTGGGATCTCCATGGCCTCCCTGAACAAGAGGACAGGTGTCTCACCACAGTTATAGGACATTTTGAGAGATGTTCCATAGTCCCTGGAACTTAGTTGCAAGGGGCAAAAACTGTCCTTTAAGTCCCTCTGACCACATTAGTATAGGCCTCAAACTATGGCTGTTAAACATCCAATAAGGTTAGTTCCACCAGTCTGGTACTTTTAATTCCATCTGGTCCTTTTAATTACCATGTGCCATGTAGATAAAACTTTGGCAAAAACCAAACATTTTTTTAAAAAAAATATATATTTTGTTCCTTAGATTAGTTGACTAAACTATGACCATAGACATTTTAAGATTATGCATGTATCATTTTTGTCTCATCCTTTTTATATTACAACAAACCTAAACAGGCTTTCATCAATTTTGGAAAATATCTCCATTCCCATATCCCTTTAACATCTTTTATATTCTCATTTTCTTTTTTAATAATTATGAGGCATAATTACATTAACAAATAAATTTTCCATCTGTTGTGAGAATTCTTTTCCTGGGGATACTAGGCAATGCTTATTCCCTTTTAAGGTTCTGTTTTAATCAAACAACCAATGTTTGATTAAAGGTTTTCCTGGGGAACCAATGAATTTACTGACCTTACTTACAGAGATGACTGAGGGTTTGCTGAGATGTATGAGTGACCTTGGGGTATGCACACTGGAAAGCCTTTACCCAGCATGGATCAAGCCTCTTCCTAGCCTTCCCCAGATTGTACACTTTAGCTCCCTGCCCCCGCCAAATTCAGGAGACCATGTGTGACTAGGGCCAAATTACATACAGTTGGCTGGGAAGAGTGGGTGGATACTCTGGTGAGGGTCCAATGACCCTGCTTGCCCCTCCTTTAATGAGGGAGCACAACCGACAACAAGCCCAGTTGTGACGGATGTTTAGCAGTCAGGAACCGCTGAGTTGTGATGATGGTAGTTATTTCATGCAAAAGAGACTGCGGTACAGTATCATCTTATTTTATTTATTATTTTTATTTTATGTGTATGTGTGTATTGCCTGCATGTAGGTCAGTGCACCCGTGTCATGCAGTGCCTGCAGAGGTCAGAAGAGGCTGTCGTATACCCTGGGACTGGAGTTACGGACAGTTGTTAGTTGCCATGTAGGTGCTGGGATTCGAACCCAGGTCTTCTGCAAGAACAACTAGTGTTCTTAACCACTGAGCCATCTCTCCAGCCTCTAGTATCATCTTATTAAAAGGACACGGACTTTAAAAGGATTTGGTGCTAGGACCCACAAATGAGGGAGAACATATGTCTTTTATTTTTCTGAGTCTATGTTACTTTACTTAGTATAACAGTTCCTAGATCCATCCATTTACCTTCAAATTTCATTATTTCATCTTTCTTTACTGATGAATAGAACTCCATTGTGTAAATATACCACATTTTTGTTAACCACTCGTCAGTTCAGGGACACTTAGGTTGTTTCCATCTCTTAGTTATTGTGGAAAAGAACAACAACAAACATGGATGTACAAGTGTCTCTGCAATAGGA
>NW_008338126.1:2297050-2298457 GCF_000622305.1 Nannospalax galili | reverse complement strand
CATATCCTCTCCAACATTTGGTATCATTTGTTTTCTTGATCTTAGCCAGTCTGACTGGGGTAAGATGAAATCTTAATGTGGTTTTAATTTGCATTTCCCTAATTATTAGTGATGTTGGACATCTTTTAAGATGCTTCTTAGCCATCTTTATTTCTTCTTTTGAGAACTCTCTGTTCAGCTCCTTAGCCCACATTTTAATTGGATTACTTCTTGTCTTGATTCTCTGTTTTTTGAGTTCGTTATATATTCTGGATATTAAACCTCTGTCAGATGTGCCACTGGTGAAGATTTTTTCCCATTCTGTGGGCTTTCTCTTCACTTTTTGATTGTTTCTTTTGGTATACAGAAGCCTTTTAGTTTAATGAGTTCCCACATGTTGATTGCTGACCTTAAAAAATCCTGAGCAACTTCTGTCCGATTTAGAAAATCCTTTCCTATCCCTATATCTTGTAAGTTATTGCCAATGTTTTCTTCTAATAGTTTCAGGGTTTCCAGTTTCACATTGAGGCCTTTGATCCATTTGAAGTTGACTTTTGTGCAAGGTGAATGATAAAGATCTAGTTTCATTTTTCTACAGGTGGAGATCCAGTTTTGCCAGCACTGTTGTTGAAGATGCTGTCGTTCCTCCATTTTGTGTTCTTGGCATCTTTGTCAAATATCAGGTGGTTGAAATTGCAGGTACTCGGGTTTGGGTCTTCAATGGTGTTCCATTGGTCTATGTGTCTATTTTTGTGCCAGTACCATGCTGTTTTTATGACTACAGCTCTGTAATATACTTTGAGATCTGGTATAGTAATCTCCCTAGCACTGCTCTTTGTGCTCAGGGTTGCTTTGGCTATCTGGGGTCTTTTGTGCTTCCATATGAATTTAAGGATTTTTTTTTTCTAATCTGTGAAGTATGTCATGGGGATTTTGATTGGGATTGCATTGAATCTATATATTGCTTTTGGTAGGATGGTCATTTCCACAATATTAATTCTTACAATTCATGAGCATGGGTGGTCCTTCCATCTTCTGGTGTTGGTCTTTCGTGCCTCCATAAGAACTCAAGGAAGAAATTTTCTAATTCTGTGAAGACACTAGGAGATGGAAGAACCTCCCATGTTCATGGATTGGAAGAATAATATTGCTAAAATGACCATCCACCTCCTAGTGTCTTCCTCAATCTCTTTCTTTAAATTTTTCATTGTAGAGATCTTTGGTGTCTTTTGTCAGATTTATTCCGAGATTTTTTTTTTTTTGCAGCAATTGTGAATGGAGCTTTTCCCTGTATTCTTTCTCCAATTGCTTATTATTGGTATATAGAAAAGCTACTGATTTTCGTAGATTGATTTTATAACCTGCCACTGTACTGAAAGTGTTGTTCAGTTCTAGGAGTTTTCTGGTGGAGGTTTTGGGATCTCCTAG
>NW_008338126.1:2296367-2297018 GCF_000622305.1 Nannospalax galili | reverse complement strand
ATAATTTTCTCTCTTCTTTTCCAATTATTTCTCCTTTTAATTTACTTCTCTTGTCTTATTGCTCTTGCAAGAGTTTCAAGCACTATCTTAAAAAAGGAGTGCAGGTGGACAACTTTGTCTGGTTCCTGATTTTAATGGAAATGCTTCGAGTTTTTCTCCATTTAGAATGATGTTGGCTGTGGGCTTGTTGTATATAGCTTTAATTATGTTGAGGTATGTTCCCTCTAGTCCAATTCCCTCTATTTCTAGGATTTTGGACATAAATGCATACAGAATTTTGTCAAAAGCCTTTTCTGCATCTACTGAGATGATGATGTGGTTTTTGTCTTTGGGTTCATTTATATGATTAATGATGTTTATTGCCTTGTGTATATTGAACCATCCCTGCATCTCTGGACTAAAGCCTACTTGGTCAAGGTGGATGATCTTTTTGATGTGTGTCTGTATGCGGTTTGCAAGTATCTTGTTGAGAATTTTTGCATCTATGTTCATTAAGGATATGGGTCTATAGTTTTCTTTTTTGGTTGTACCTTTACCTGGCTTTGGTATTAGAGTGATGCCACCTTCATAGAAGGAATTTGGAAGTTCTCCCTCCATTTCTATCTTTTTGAATAAATTAAGTAGTATTGGATGTAGATCTTCTTTAAATGT